>NC_057806.1:47495285-47582846 GCF_018294505.1 Triticum aestivum | reverse complement strand
CCAGTACTCGCCTAAGTTTGAAAAAATCCTACCGAGTGGAGAGCAACCCTCCCACTCGGGGGCTTAGCTGCAATCCAGCACTCGCCTAAGTTCTCTCACTAGGAGACTTAGCTGCAGTCCAGTACTCGCCTAAGTTTGAAACATATCCCTATCCGCAAGGATGATGACGCGCAGGTCGACTGCAACCTTCTTCTTCGGAGCTGCGGCACAAGTACAACGTCCGCTCCATCCCTATCCGCAAGGATGACGAGGTGCAGGTCGACTGCAACCTTCTCCTTCGGAGCTGCAGCACAAGTACAACGTCCACTCCATCCCTATCCGCAAGGACGACGAGGTGCAGGTCGACTGTAACCTTCTCCTTCGGAGCTACGGCACAAATACAACGTCTGCTCCATCCCTATCCGCAAGGATGATGAGGTGCAGGTCGACTGCAACCTTCCCTTCGGAGCTGCGGCACAAGTACAACGCCCGCTCCATCCCTATCCGCAAGGATGACGAGGTGCAGGTCGACTATAACCTTCTCCTTCGGAGCTACGACACAAATACAACGTCCGCTCCATCCCCATCCGCAAGGATGACGAGGTGCAGGTCGACTGCAACCTTCTCCTTCGGAGCTACGACGCAAATACAATGTCCGCTCCATCCCTATCCGCGAGGACGACGAAGTGCGGGTCAACTGGAGCTGCCCCCTAAGAGCTGCGTCTCCAGCACAAAGACTATTCCAAGCAGTGAGCAAAGTCCATTCGAAGGCAAACGCAAGCACATTCGGAGATAAACCAAATTCAGATAAATCCTAAAAGTTCCAAGCAGCAAATCAAAAGTTCTCAGGCATAAAGCCCGAAGGAGTTCAACGGTTACAGCATTCCAAGCCAAATTTAAAGCAGATTCAAGTTTCATAAGTTTGTTCACTCGGCCGGAGGAGGGATGGCAGGCGCCACAAATGAGTCCAGGTCGATCCCATCGGCGATCCGAGTGGCGGCAGCAATGAAAGTCTCCATGAAGGACTGGAAGTCATGCTTTTTGGTGTTAGCAACTTTGATCGCAGCCAGCTTGTCTTCACGAGCTTCCTTGCAATGGACTCGCACCAAGGACAGCACCACATCAGCACCACACCGGGCGGAGGATTTCTTCCATTCTTGCACTCGGTCAGGGATATCGTTCAGTCGAGTCATCAAGGATTCCAAGTCGTTCTGAAGCGTCGCCCCCGGCCAAAGCGATGAGTCGATTCGGGAGACTACCTCCTTCAGGCGCGCGAGGTAGCTTATGGCGCTGGCGATATGGGACTCCAGTCGGAGCACGTTCATTGCAGTTTCGTCGCAGACTGGAGAAGCAATAGGGTCCAGACCTGTCTCGACCCTTCCAGTTTCCTCGTCGAAGTCTTGACAGAATTCTGCAGCAAAAAATAGTCAATCGACCAAGCAAGATCCGATCGCAAGCATCAACATAGTCAGATTAAAAGAAATACCTTCCAGCGTGAGATAAAGCTTATTGGCAAGAGTCCTCAGAAAAGCTTCTGTGTCATTCCTCTTGCGGATCGCAGACTCCAGCTTTTCATTCAGGGTGACCTTGTCCTTCTTCAGACTGGTCACTTCGCGGTTAGCTTCATTAAGACAAGATTTCAGTTTGGTCACCTCTTCTTGCAGCGTCCCAATTGAAGCAAGCTTCTGGTCTGCGAGAGCAGTTTTATCTTGAGCTGCTTTTTGCGCGGCGGCGAGGTCCGAGTCCTTCTCCAAAGCCAACTTCATTTTCTCTGCAAAAGAAGCAATCGAATCAAAGAAGAGATCAAAGAAATGTATTGAAAGTCAGTCGACAGTCAGTTACCTTCCATACCAGCGGCTTCGTCTTGAGCTTTCTTCAGATTCTGCTGGGCTAATTCCAAGTCGAGGTTGAGTTGCCTCTGCTTCTCCTCAAGTTCAGCAAACTTAAAAATAAGAGTGCAAGACTTCTGCAGAAGGCAAAAGACGGATCAGTTGATAAGACCAAAGGTTGTTTACTTCCGAGTGAATAAAGCCTAAAGAGGTTCGCTTAGATCTCAGCCGACTGCACACAATCGACTGCGGTCTTAGGGGCTACACCCAGCGGGTGCACTTGGCGTGCCCCCGCTGACTAAGACTCAACTCAAAAAAAACTGCTCAGACCCCAGTCGACTGCCAGCAGTCGACTGCGGTCTCGGGGACTACACCCAGTGGGTGCACTTGGCGTGCCCCCACCGGTTCAGATCCCACTCGCCCAGACCGAGTGGAAGAATGAAACTACTCGACCGGTCCGCCTAAGTCGAGTGTAAGGAGTAAAAAGCAAGGAAAGAAGAACTCGGACCCCAGTCGACTGCCAGCAGTCGACCGCGGTCTCGGGGACTACACCCAGTGGGTGCACTTATCGTGCCCCCACCGGTTCTGATTCACTCGCCCAGATCGAGGAGAAGAGCGAAACTACCAAAATCAACAAAACACCCAGTGGGTGCTCTAACTCGACGCAAACAACAGGAGATTGTATAGACGAAGATTTTTCGAGTAACATTTCCTCATAGAGCAAGAATAGTCGGAAAGTTTACTCACCTGGACATTGGCCCGAAGAGCAGCGCTGGCGTCGTAGGCAGCCTAGCTGTTCTCATGCACTGTCTTCACCTGCTCCATCATCATGTCAGCTTGTCGGATGGCTTCCGCAGCCGCTTCCGACTAGTTGTTCGGGACGGGGTAGCTGGTGAAAAAGTGGGCAGACGACCCAGGTGCGGCGGCTTGGAGCTCCGTGGCGTGGAGTTGGACAGCTGAAGGAATCATAGGTGCAGTCGACGGTGCGGGAGGCCCACTCGAAAAAGGTGCGGCGAAGGTCACAGAAGCCCTGCCCGCGTCTTCAAGTTGACAGACGGGAGGTGTTGTAGTGGTTTCTTGCCGAGACATCCTACTAGCGGTTACCTTCTTGCTTTTCCTGGGCTTAAGAGCCACATCTTCGTCGTCATCTGGAAGATCGATGACATTGGGTGGAGTTGCAAGGTAGATCATTCGACCCCAAGTGAGCCACTCGAACGCAACCGACCAAAGAATCAAATCCCAAGAGATTATACCTGGGTTGGAGGTTACTGCATCTTCCATTTCCTCGTCCCGGTATTGGAGAGAAGAGGTTCCTGACGTAGCAGCACTGTGAAGACCCACATTCAATCGATTACGTTCGGTTAATTGAGTCGACGAGAAGGACAAGTCAAATGGTTACCCGGAGATAGTAGGAACGGTCACTTTGATCCTGGGCAAAGCTTTTGGCGGCTTGGAGGAGGTGGCTTTCGGCGCTTTCGGCGCTGGAGGCGGCGCAACTTTGGACTACTTTGGAGCCTTTTCAGTCGGCGTCGGGGAAGACGTCCTAGGACGCTTCGAAGACTGACCAGTCGGCACGGCCACTAAGTTCGGAGCACTCGCCGGGTCGTGGGCTTGTTTGGATCTCCTCTCCCTGTGAGGAGGCGAGTCAACTTCTTCGTCACCAGTCGATTCATCGCTCTCCTCGTCTTCCTCGGCCTCCGAATGCTCCTTGCCGCTCTCGCCACCGCTCCCTTCTTCCTCAGCCTCTTGGTCCTGCACTCCGTTGGGCATTGAGTACATGTCGATGAGGGCCTGAAAGGATAACGGTCAAAGGAAATTCAATCGACCATAAATAAGATGTCACTCGGTGAATAGAAAAGATACTTGATAAGACAAAATTATACCTGCTCCGGCTGGTGCGAGTTGTCGAATGGAATCACCCTCCTAGACCCCCGAGGATTGTCTTTGTTGCTGGTGATCCCCATCAACCACTTCTCCAAGGTATCCATGATGACATCCTTCGGGTGGATCCGAGTGGAATCCTCGAGCCCAGAGTACATCCACATCGGATGATCGCGCGCCTGAAGAGGTTGGATGCGTCGACCAAGAAAGACCTCCAGCAGGTCCATCCCGGTCACCCCGTCGCGGACAAGCTGGACGACCCGCTCGACCAGAACCTTAACCTGCGCCTTCTCTTCTGGAACTACCTTCAGGGGGCGGGCTTCTCCACTCGAGCCAAAGACAAAGGAGGAAGTCCAGTCGACTGGCCCGGGGTCGGTTGATCCTTGCAGTAGAACCAAGTCGACTGCCAGCCCCGGACCGAGTCGGGAAGAATCATGGCTGGGAAAGTACTCTTGCTCCTCATCTGGATCCCCAGACCCCCGCACATCTGGATAACTTGTGTCTTCTCGTCACTCGACTTGGCCTTTTTGACCGACTGGGATCGGCAGGTGAAGATGTGTTTGAAAAGGCCCCAGTGCGGTCGGCAACCCAAGAAGTTTTCGCACATCAACACAAAAGTGGCCAGATAGACTATGGTGTTTGGGGTGAAATGGTGGAGTTGAGCCCCAAAGAAGTTCAAAAAAACCCGGAAGAAAGGATGGGGAGGCAGCGAGAATCTGCGATCTACGTGGGTGGCGAGGAGAACACACTCACCCTCCCTTGGCTGCGGCTCGGTTTCGTTCCCCGAGAGCCGTGCTGACTTGTGGGGGACCAGTCCCCCCTCCACCAGGTCATCGAGGTCGTCCTGGGTGATTGTCGAGCGGATCTAGTCGCCCTGGATCCAGCCCGCCGGCAGGCCGGATCTCGACGAGGATCCTCCCTAGCTGGTCTGCTTCCCTTCGCCTTCGCTGTCGCCTTCTTCGCTCGTTCCAGCGCCACCGTCCTCTCCTTCCCCATGGCGGCGGGTCGAGCTTGAGTAAAGGTCCGGCGACAAGGGCGGAAGCGAGCGTGGCGGAGAGATTGAGAGAAGAAGAAGAGAGAATGGGAGCGCATGGGGCAGAGGCCTGGTCCGAGGCCTTTTATAAGGTCGTCATCCAAGTGACTGACTGGTGGACCCAGGCGATCTAAACAAATCCCGCAACAGTCGCGCGTGCAATACATGGAGAAAAAGGTGGCGCGGGGATCGAGGAGACTTGCCTAACCCATCCCGATAACCTCGGTTCCATCCGTCTGGCGCACTTCCCAAAATTTGAATCCCGTGAGATCCGCGGAGAGCAGAACAACCTGTCAGACTGAAGACAAACATCCTCTACATCATCATTCGGAATCCTACCGTGAAAATTCACTCGACAAAAACCAAGAATGGACCAAGGAGACTGAGAAAGGAGTCGACGTCCTCACCTCAACTCATTGTTCCAGAATGAGATATACTCGTAGCACAAAGAATGGGTCGGAAGTGTTCCCAACTCTTTCCTCACTCAAACCCTGATCCATTCGGGGGCTAATGATGAAGCTATGTACCTAGGGTAGGGTCATGGATCTGTCCAACATACCCTCCCCAAGGACATCTTTACAAAGAATCAGAATCAGTCGAAGAGAAAACATCATCCACTCGACCATGAAGATGTGCTCACTCGACTTCCTTGAAGACACTCGACCACCTTGAAGACACTCGACCATCAGAAGATGAGAAGCCCTTCACTCTGCAACGGTTGTGACTTAAACCATAGCTTTATGGGCATTTATAACACTTTATTGTAGACGTTACCAGTAACGCCCCACCTTTATGAACATTGAACCCTGTGTAACGGAGGGGAGCTAGGGTCCTGGCGCACTCTATATAAGCCACCCCCTCCTCTGGGACAACGGTTCGCACTTTTGTAGACTCACACACACACATATAATCCAGTCGACCGCCTCATGGCACCGAGCCATAGGGCTGTTACTTCCTTCGAGAAGGGCCTGAACTCGTAAAACTCGTGTGTACAACTACTCCATAGCTAGGACTTGCCTCCTCATACTTACCCCCCATTCTACTGTCAGTCTTAGATCCATGACACCCCCTTCCTTCCTTCTCCTTTTCCCTTCCCTTTCCTTCCCTCCTACTCCTACTACTTGGAAGGGCTCCTAGTTCTACTAGGAAAGGGGGGATCCTACTCTCGATGGGAGTAGGACTCCCCTAGGGCGCGCCATAGAGAGGGCCGGCCCTCCCCCTCCTCCACTCCTTTATATACGGGGGCAGAGGGCACCCCAAAGACACAACAATTGATCTCTTGATCTCTTAGCCATGTGCGGTGCCCCCCTCCACCATAGTCCACCTCGATAATACTGTAGCGGTGCTTAGGTGAAGCCCTGCGTTGGTAGAACATCAACATCATCACCATGCCGTCGTGCTGACGAAACTCTCCCTCAACACTCGGCTGGATCGGAGTTCAAGGGACGTCATCGGGCTGAACGTGTGCTGAACTCGGAGGTGTCGTACGTTCGGTACTTGATCGGTCGGATCGTGAAGACGTACGACTACATCAACCGCGTTCTGCTAACGCTTCCGCTTTCGGTCTACAAGGGTACATGGACAACACTCTCCCCTCTCGTTGCTATGCATCACCATGATCTTGCGTGTGCGTAGGATTTTTTTTTGAAATTACTACGCTCCCCAACAACACTAGGGTTCGGCTAGATCGCGCCCTAGCTAATGCTGATTGGCGTGCAAGGTTTCCCCTTGCAGACCTGACACACTTGACGGCAGCATCCTCTGATCATTGCCCCATAATGTTGCGGTTGAATAGAGAGCAGCCACAGAGCAGGCAGCCGAAAACTTTCCGGTATGAAGTAATGTGGGAAGGCCAGGAATCTTGGAGAGACACTATCAGTGCAGCATGGACGGGCGGGGGGGGGGCAGCAATAGAGTGGATGATCTTCGGGCTAAACTGCAAGCTATATCCCATGACTTGGGACGGTGGAATAATGAGACCTTTGGAAACGTTCGAAAGGAGATCAAAAAGCTGAAATCGGAGCTTGAGGAGTTGCGGGCTGACCCTAGCCGAAGGGCTCCGTCACACGTCGAGCTCAAGATAAACGAGAATGTAGTTGAACTATACCATCAGGAAGAAATATTATGGAGGCAGCGTTCACAGATTGAGTGGCTAACATCCGACGACAAAAATACAAAGTTTTTCCACTTGAGAGCAAGCATCCGCAGGAAGAAGAACATGATTAAGGTGTTACAAAACTCCCTTGGAGTCTTGACAAATGATCCAGATGAGCTTAAAGCAATGGTACACGAGTTTTATAAAACCCTGTATACTTCAGAAGGTGTAAACAATATGGACGCAATCCTAAACTGTGTACCAACCAAGGTCACAGCAGAGATGAACGAACTACTGGTCGCACCATACAAGGGAGAAGAAGTAAAGGCAGCCCTCTTTCAGATGTTTCCGACCAAGGCACCGGGGCTCGATGGTTTTCCAGCTCAGTTTTATCAGCATCACTGGGATCTTTGCGGTGCCGAGGTAACAGAGGCGGTTCTCAGGATCATTCAGGGAGAGGAAAGTCCGGAAAGCATCAACGATACGGTCTTGGTTCTCATCCCTAAGGTAATGAACCCTACTATGCTATCTCAGTTCAGACCCATCAGTTTATGCAATGTATTATATAAGATTGCGTCCAAGGTGATTGCGAACAGATTGAAGATGATTCTTCCGGACATCATCTCAGAGGAACAATCAACCTTTGTGCCAGGCAGGCATATCACAGACAATATCATCAGTGCTTATGAGTGTCTTCACTTTATGAAACATAGCAAGGCCAAAGTTAACAATTTGTGCGTGCTTAAACTCGATATGATGAAGGCATACGACAGATTAGAGTGGGATTATCTTCACGCGATGATGATAAAGCTTGGCTTTGCCCCATCTTAGGTTCAGATAGTAATGAACATGGTTCGGTCAGTGTCATTTTCAGTATTGTTTAATGGTGAGAGGCTTGACACTTTCAACCCATCCGGAGGTATTCGGCAAGGAGATCCAATATCCCCATATCTCTGTTTAATCGCAGCAGAGGGCCTTTTGTGCCTACTGAAATCCAGTTCGTCATCGTCTCAGCTAGAAGGGATCAAGGTGGCATCCACGGCGCCAGCCGTGAACCATCTCCTTTTTGCTGATGACAGCCTACTGATGTTTAAATCGAGTGTTGAAAGGGCTGTTGCAGTATCAAACTTGCTGGAAAGTTACTATGTAGCATCTGGACAGCGGATAAATCATGAGAAATCCTCTATTTTCTTTAGTAAAGGATGTCCACAAGTTATGAGAGAGAGTATCAAGAACACTTTAAACGTTCAGAATGAATCGCTCAGTGACAGGTACCTGGGGATGCCTACTGATGTTGGGCATTCAAAGAATGGCACATTTAGATTTCTAAGAGATCGTGTGTGGGAGAAAATCAGAGGGTGGATGGAGAAATTGTTATCTTCAGCGGGCAAGGAGGTTCTTATAAAATCGGTGGCTCAGTCAATACCGGTTTTTTCTATGTCTTGCTTCCGCCTCCCACGAGGTTTATGTGAGAATATTACTTCCCTGATCAGACAGTTTTGGTGGGGGAGAAAGCAGGGAAAATGCAAGCCGAGCTGGGTAGCCTGGGACGAGATGACAAAGCCAAAGCATCTAGACGGCCTCGGTTTCAGAGATCTGGAGATCTTCAATCTTGCCCTACTGTCGAAGTAGGCATGGAGGATGCTACAAAACCCTACATCTTTGAGCGCCCGCATCCTCAAGGAGGTCTACTTCCCTGATGTATCTCTTTTTGAAGCAAGTCTTGGGAATCATCCGTCACAAATTTGGCGGGCAATCCTAGATGGGCGAGATATCATGGTGCAGGGACTTGTGAGAAGAATTGGAAACGGTGAAACCACAGACATCTGGCACGATAATTGGCTACCTCGCACACACATGAAGCGACCATTAACATCTCTGGTTCAACATCCTCCTCACAAAGTGTCTGAACTCATAAATAGCACCACTTGCTCGTGGAATGAACAACTAGTTCGGGCAACTTTTGTTCCAATCGATGCGGAAACTATTTTGCAGATTCCTCTCTGCACTAGACAGATTGAGGATTTTTGGGCATGGAGCAAGGACAGGCGGGGCATTTTCTTTGTCAGAACTGCTTACCACATGATCCACCAGAAGAAACTAAGCAGAGAAGCCTGGTTATATGAGCAAGGGGGGTCGTCTCATTCACAAGCTGATAGTGAGATCTGGACTAAGCTATGGGGTTTTAATGTACCATCGAAGCTTAAGATGTTCCTATGGAGATTTGCGAAGAACACCACACCAACCGCGGCACTATTGCATCATCGGAACATGGAGGACACGCCAGCGTGCGTCCTTTGCGGAGCGGAAGACACCTGGAGACACGCTTTGCTAAACTGCACTGTATCCCGGAGTACGTGGGCTTTGTCATCTGAACATATCATCGATGCATTAAGTAAGAATGAAGAGGATGACACGAAGAGATGGCTCTCCGCCATGCACCAGGCGCTATCCTAGGAGAGTTTTACTACTCTCGTGGTCTCACTCTGGGCCTTGTGGGGAGCGCGCCGAAAGGCGATCCATGAGCAAATATATCAAAGTCCATTTCAGGTGCATGCGTTTATTCAGTCTTACATAAGGGAACTGGAAGCTATAAAATCTGCTAATACGAGGCGGGATGGCGATTCTATTCCCCGCCCGACGAGCTAGATTCCCCCACTAACAGGGCTGACAAAACTGAATGTAGACGCTGCAGTTGGGAGGGGAAGTAGACACGGCTCTGTTGCAGCAATATCAAGAGACTCTGCTGGCCTTTTTTCGGGAGCATCGGCTGTGGTTTTTGCAGGCATTTCAGATCCGGCCACTCTTGAATGCATGGCGATCAGGGAGGCGTTGGCCCTTGCGGATGATCTGAATGTTTCAACTATACAAATGGCGTCCGACTCGAAGGTGGTGGTCGAGGACATCCGAGACAACGATCCTACAGCATATGGTGCGATCATACATGAAATAATAAAGCATAGATCAAATTTCCTTTTGTGTAATTTTTGCCACGAATTTAGGAGCTCGAATATCGAAGCTCACAAGCTCGCGAAGCATGCTTTATCCCTTTCGGCTGGTCGACATGTTTGGTTGGGTCAGCCGGACGGACTCTCTTTCGTTCATATAAACATTGTGACGTCGTAATAAAAGCTTGGGAGTTTGCCTCAAAAAAATGTATGCGTAGGTATAAAAGGAATTTTCTCAAAAAATAGGTATAAAAGGAAAACTGGACCAAATCAAGGTGTGGCAGCCGTGCCCAACGGAGTCCTCTGCCACTCGGGATGACCTCACCTACATTAGTATTTTTTGTTTATGTTATTAGTGTATGGATGTCTACTGACCCTAAATATATTTGGTTAAAATGTTTCCCTATGAAATTTCTATGGGTCCCTTTGGGGACATCCGATAAAATTGGAACGATACAGAGAAGATTAGCATGGCCCCTGCGCAAGGATGACACGCACAAATCGAGAAATGGTCCAAATTTTTTTGCGAATCAACATGTGGTTGAGTTGGTTAGGTGGACAGTGGTATCCCCAACCCACTAGGGTTCAAATCCTGGTGCTCACATTATTCCTGAATTTATTTCAGGATTTCTGGCGATGCGCTTTTCAGTAGGAGGAGACGTTCCCGTCGACGACGAGGCGCCTACGGTGACTTCGTAAATCTCAAGATAATATGTCGGCTCAGTCTCTCGGAGGTGCTCATAGGGGTAGGGTGTGCGTGTGTGCATTCATAGGGGTGAATGTATGCATGTGTATATGAGCGCTTGTGTCTGTACTGATGCTCAAAAAAAAGTTCTATGCACTATAAAAAAGTTGGTCTGAAATATTTGAGTTCATATTTCTATTTTACAGGTTATTACTCGTATAGTAGCATAGCTGATTCAGTTACATTAGTTCAAAACAAGTGTTTGTATCTACAGCAAGATAGCATTTTCACCTATATTCAAATAATTATACATAAATGCCATTAAGGATGATAAGCAAGATAGGTGCGCATCGAACTGCCTCAAGAAACGCGTCTAGGGCGTGTCCCAACCACTAGTACCAATAAATTATGGGAACATAATAAAGTTTTCAGTGTTGAGAGAATTGAGCGTAGTTTGGATGGACTTGTTCCTTGTGGTGGAACCTGCCCACCCAGGTTCAAGTTGCAGACTTTTTTTTTATGTGAAAACTGTAGAACAATCGTTCTATGGTAAATATCTCTACTATTAAATCTTTACTATTAATGGGGGATCGAACGTCGTGATGGTTCGACCACCTCGTTCGATCCCCCGCCTCATACGACCATCTCCTCCCTTTGTACGACATCCTCCCCGCGTAAGAAAATAGGGCGAGAGAGAAAAAAATCTCTACTATTAAAAGGGGATCGGACGTCGTGATGGTTCGACCACCTCGTTCAATCCCCCCGCCTCATACAATCATCTCCTCCCTTCGTACGACATCCTCCCCGCGTAAGAAAATAGGGCGAGAGAGAAAAAGAAACGGAGGAAAAATGAAAGGAAACCACGAGCACACAACCCCACGACCCCACGATCCAATCCCCGACGCCCTCGCCCCGAGAGGCCGAGAGAAATCTCCCCGCTTCAGGTTCCGCCCTGCGGTCTTCCCGTCGCCGTCGATTGTCTCTCGCCTCGTCCAGTCCATGGGCCTTTCGCCATGCCCGCGATGCGCCAGGGCCGGGATCAGTACAGCGCCTGCAGAGAGTGGTATGAGCGCAGCGCAGCCGACGCCTCCTCTCCACCCGCCGCTGGTGAGGACTCTGAGGATGGCTACCGATCACGGTTTGCGCCTTCCCTTGTCGTTCCTCCCATGACCTCCTCCCGTTTCTCACTGCCGCTCCTCCTTCTATGATGATCAGGTCTCTTTTCATCATACAGGCAAGGAGACCATCGATCGGAACCGGTGCACGACGTGTGGCATGCCATTGGAGAATAGTGAAGCAAGTCCATGGATGAAGAATCCTTAGCACCGGCCTATGTGGCAGCATTAAACAGTTCGTGTGAAGGGACTCATCATTGCTTCGACACTGATTCAGTAGGAATCACCAGTTCACCACCGCCGCCGCCGTTGAAAGCGTGTAGAAATAGTGTTTTTTTTCTGTTCTCCTCATTGGTGTTCCGGTCCCTTCCTATCGACTCATGCAGATTCCCGACATGTCCGTAGTTTTGTTTGTTCAGATGCAGGTTCTCTCCTAGGTTTGATGGTGCAGAAGCCAGCAGCATTGGCGCGCTGCAGCCTGCAGGTCATGGATGTGAAGAAGCAAGCACGAGGCCGGGCTGTCTAGCAGCAGGGCACTGTATTTCTCAATCCTAAATCCTGCTTTCCTTTCTTTATTTTTTGTCGCTTGATCTGGATTGGCGATTGGGATCAATTAGAAAATGTAGACCAATGTAGGAATTACTTTTGCTGTATATTGTTAATGTAGCAACTAAACCGAGTAAATTACGTGATGCATCTCATTTGGACGGAGAACATATTTATATTTGGAGGAAGAATACACATGAGAACAGAAAACATCTCTCCCTCTCACGGAGTAACAATATTTAAAGAGATGGTAGAAAGACGTCTTGCAGACATTTGAACAAACATGCATAAGCAAAACATTAAATTTCATGCAGATGCAAACATCAGTTCTGAGCAACAGAAAAATATGTGTTTTGGCGAGTTCCCAGTTTCCTACACGCCTAACATAGTTGCATATTTAAGTCGAAAGAGGGATGGACCTTCAACGTTGCCTTGTCAGGTTGTTTAGTTCCAACGAGGTCTAAATCCATTCCCCCGTCTTGTGTCGATTGCCTTCTTAGTACTAATGTTTCCCCTTAGTGACATTATCTATTTGGTGTCTTTTTTTGTACAAAATTATGTCATGATGTTCATCCTGCTAAGCTGCAGGGGTAATAGTGCTTCCAGTATTTGTAATTTTGAATCACAGTCGTGGATCAGATGGCTTAGTAATTAGTATGTGACAGAGGCTCTTTGCTCCAATCAATCGGTGGGAGATCAAATAGCTTAAGCTTTCCGTACACCGTGCAATGTAACTAGAATAGTAGTCTTAAAATAAAACGGACATCGTTATTGCGCCACGACCCTTGCATTACTGAAATGACCCATATGTCGGTACTAAAACCGGCTGATCTCGGGTAGGGGGTCCCGAACTGTGGATCTGAGAGCGGCGGGTAACAGGAGACTAGGGGGACGATGTTTACCCAGGTTCGGACCCTCTCGAAGAGGGAAAACCCTATGACCTGCTTTGATTGTATTGATGTAATAGGGTATCAAGTACATGATGATCTACCTCGAGATCGTATATTGTGTTCTAAACCTTAAGGCGAGTAATTGTTGTTGTGTCTCTAGGGACTAAACCCCTCGGTTTATATAGGCACCAAGGGTACCTGGGGTTACATATGGGCGGTTGCCAACTAGGAATAAGCATGCCGACTATTAGAGTTGTCCCTGAAGTATACACTAAGTCTTCAGTGGTGTCCATCTGGATCACGCTGGGTTCACAGCTTCGGCTATCCTCCAGGCAGTGATTGGTGGGCCTCAGTTCAGCCCATTGGTGGTAGATCCTATGGGCTAGTACCCCTAGTTCAGGACACCCTCACCATATATCATATAGAGAAAGAAAATGGATGTTATAAAACAGTTGAGGAATTGGTCACTAGTGCAGAAATGTCTGCTAGCGTTGTTCGTAAAACATGGTTAGTGGCGTTGTAGGCCAACCCCGCTAGTATGATGCCAGTGGTAAGGTGTAACCAATGGCGTCTGTTGCCGATGTCGATCGTATGACATCAGTGGTAAGGTGTCACCAGTTGCATCGGTTGCCGGCACCGCTAGTATGACACCAGTGGTAAGGTGTCACCAGTTGCATCGGTTGCCGGCACCGCTAGTATGACACCAATGGGGTCGCTTGCCGACGTCGTTAGTAGAATAACATTAGTGGCGTCGCGCCCAAAATACATGATAACCCACATGTATAGGGGATCGCAGTAATCTTTGAGAATAGTATTTCATCCAAATTTATTGATTCTACACAAGGGGAGCCAAAGAATATTTCTAAGTATTAGCAGTTGAGTACTAAGAGATATTAATGCCTCCTTTTAATAAGGAACCAGATCAAAGCATTAACACATGGTGAATACATGAACTTCTCGAATTACAATCATCCCCGGAGAGTATACCAAACAATTGTCACTATGGGGTCTACGAATCAGAATAATGACAAGTGCATATGATTAGCAAATAGGATCAAGAACTCAAATATATTCATGAAAACATAAAGGGTTCAGATTTGAAATCATGGCACTTGGGCCCTAGTGACAAGCATTAAGCATAGCAAAGTTATAGCAACATCAATCTCAGAACATAGTCGATACTATGGATCAAGCCCTAACAAATTGACTCAATTACATGATAAATCTCATCTAATTCCATCACCGTCCAGCAAGCCCACGAATGAATTACTCACTCTGAATGGTGAGCATTATGAAATTGGTGATGAAGAAGGGTTGGTGATGATGATGGCGACGAATCTCCCTCTCCGAACCTCCGAATGGACTCTAGATCAACCCTCCAGATGAAGACCAGGAGGTGGCGGCAGCTCTGTATCATAAAACACGATGAAACTTCTTCTCTTATTTTTTTCTCGTGGAAAAGGAATGTATAGGCTTGAGATTAGGGTCAGCGGAGCCATGTGGGCCCCACAAGTGATCAGGGCGCGTCTGGGAGGAGGGGGTGGTCGCACCCTGTTGCCTTGTGGGCAACTAGTGGCCCCCCTCCAGTCGATGTTCGCTCTAGTATTTTGTATATATTCCATAAAAAATCTCCACAAAGTTTTGTCCAATTCCAAGAACTTTTATTTCTGCACAAAAACAACACCATAGTAGTTCTGCTAAAAACAGTGTCAGTCTGGGATAGTTTCATTCAAATCATGCAAATTAGAGTCCGAAACAAGAGCAAAAGTGTTTGGAAAAGTAGATACGACAGAGACGTATCACTGCCATGTGTGTTTGAAATTGGACCGTTGGACACATGTCAGTTATCCATTGACCCAGTGTCATTTCAGACATATCATGTCAGGTTGCCTCCTGGCTATAAATAGTACACCCCTCCACCATAAGTTGGTGGCTGCTTTGAGTTTGTGCATGACTTTTGTCATTTGAGAGCAACCCATCTCTAACGTCTTTGAGAGAGAAACCTTGTGATGACAAAACCCAAAACACCCAGAGCCCAAAGAGTTTTGATCATCACTGAAGTCATTCTATTCTGCGTGAACTAAAGTCATTGTGGATTGTCGGTGAATGAAGTCTGTGAAGGTTTGAAGTCTACCTTGAAGACTTACCTGAGTGATTGGACAAGACATATGGGTTTTAGCTCAAGGGGAATAAGGTGAGATGTGGTCTTCTGAGTTCACTCTTAGCCTTCCTAACCAGACGTACAGTTGTCACAGGAACTAGAACTGGTCTAACAAATCATTTGTCTTCACCAAGCAACTGGTTTTATCACCTCACTCCTTTACTTAGTGTTTAGTTCGGGAAGACATTGCATATGCTCGTTTTGTTTGAAAACATGGTGTGAAGACATTCCCTCTGATTACATCTTTGTCTTCACACTATCTTCCTAAACTACTGTTTGTCTTCGCATCTCACTTCCATTGTTGTTTGACATTCCAGCATGCCTTGTGTAGTTTATCTTCCACTATATCTTGTTTAGTTACTATTTCGCTTTCGCTTCTTTGAAGACATTGCCTGTCTTGAAGACTTTTGTAAGAATCGTCTATTCACCCCCCTCTAGTCGATAACTAGCACTTTCACTTCCATGTCATCCTCTTTTGCTGGCAATCTGAAGTGTTAAAACTCTCGCTGCCTTCCCGAGTTAGATTTCTTGCAGCTGGGCTCATGCTTATGTTTTCTACCAAAGGCCCATCACTCTTCCTTCCTTCTCCAAGCGAGTGTTCTCCTTTCCCGACGA
Source organism: Triticum aestivum (assembly GCF_018294505.1). Lineage (NCBI taxonomy): Eukaryota > Viridiplantae > Streptophyta > Magnoliopsida > Poales > Poaceae > Triticum > Triticum aestivum. Next base: position 47,567,069 of record NC_057806.1, on the reverse strand, counting down.
TTCACCTTCAGATCGCCACCCCTTCCCGTCTTCTCCGACAATGATTTCCCCCGGAGGATCCTCTATTGTAGCCTCACGTTTTTTCCTTGGCAAACCCATCTCACTCTTCTCCATCTCCATTAAATCCCACTAATCAGTTGCAATTGAAACATATTAATATTATTCTCTTTCCATGCCGTGGTAATTGACACAATTTGATCTCCCCTTTAAGTAGCTCCTCTATTGTGTTCCGTTCATCTGCACAACTATGTGCTTGCACCCCTGCTCAAGACTAACGGGTTTCTGCCTCGAATAGTCAACGACCTTGATGGGACGAACTAGAAGGCTTTGTTGTCTGACACCCATCACCTGGTGGTACGTTGCATCCCCTCCCTGTAATAGGTTCTCCCCGTCCTTGCAACCTCCTTCTCGCGGCGTCCGTTGATTTTGCCCCCACATATATGTGGTATATAATGAAGAGGATAGAGAAGATAGCCTACATGTCCAATTCTTAAATCATGTGATTTTCCTTATACATGGTGTGCCCCCAACAGAAAAAAAATAGGTGCCCCTCAGCTGCAGCTATGTCATATATCCTTCGAAAGAATACATGCTATTATTTGCTACACTGGAACACATGAGATGTTAGGACGAATCTACTTAGATACATTTCGCCATTATCTTTCATGTTAGTATTCCATGTAATATTAATTTCATATTATTTTCCAATATTTTCAATAATGTGCTTCTAGCATGATGGCAAGTCCTCTGGATGTAAGGTTATAACCATGGTTCTAGCAAAAAGGTTCTCTCGCTGAGTGTGCAATTACGCCACCACGGATGGTGGAGCCAGCTTTCGGGTCGTTTCGTTGACATAGAAAGCAACGCCTTCGGGTTTCTTTCTAATGGCCGAGTTCTCTTTTTCACAATTTTCCAGTAAAAATGATTCTGCCTTTGTATACATATTCTATATTTTCACATTTGAGATGTAATTTTGTTTTCCATCCAGTGTTGGCATATCATCTACTCCCTCCGTTCAAAATTACTTGTCTCGGATATGGATGTGTCTAGAACTAAAATACGTCTAGATACATCTATTTCTGCGACAAGTAATTCCGAACGGAGGGAGTAGTTCCTACAGTGCTGACTTCAACCGACTGAAACTCCGAGTTTTAATCCACTTAGGCCTCCTTTGGTTTAGAGGAATTTCATAGGAATTCTAGAGGATAGGATTTTTATAGGATTTTTTTCCTTTAGAGCCCTTTGGTTCATAGGAATGGATTCCTATTCCTACATAGGATTGGTTCCTATCCTCCATATTTCATAGCAAAATAAAAAAGAGCCCAGACTCAATGGAAAAATTCCTTTGGTGTCAACCAAATGATCTTGTTTCCTATTTCTACTCATAGGATCTCATTTCCTACAAGATTCCTATTCCTATAATAATCCTATCCTATGAACCAAAAGAGGCCCGTCCTAACTACTTCCTCTATAAGCTAATATAAGATCGATCATTTAGATCACTATTTTAGTGATTTGAGGCCTCTTTTGGTTCATTGGATAGGATTATCATAGGAATAGGTATCTTGTAGGAAATGAGATGACATGTATCTCAAATCCTATGAGTAGGAATAGGAAACAAGATGTCATTTGGTTGACACCAAAGGAATTTTTCCATTGAGTCTAGGCTCTTTTTTATTTTTCTATGAAATGTGGAGGATAGGAACTAATCCTATGTAGGAATAGGAATCCATTCCTATGAACCAAAGGGCTCTAAAGGAAAAAATCCTATAAGAATTCTATCCTCTAGAATTTTTATGAAATTCCTCTAAACCAAAGGAGGCTTGAAAGATTCATATTAATCTATATCTTCTATATTTATATTATATTATTATACCAATATAAAAAGATTCAAATGGGCAGATCCAACTGATCTCAGCCATCGAACTAAGTTAATCCAACAACCTTTATTGCTCCAATGGCGAGTGTTAAGCGTGTTTAACGTGCAATTATTATCATACCAAATATTGCATTAATCATATGATTAACACACAAATAATAACATACCTGATATCCGTGTGCAATTAATATATTGCCTAAATATTAACGTGGGTTGCACGTGAGCATTACTAGCCTATAGAGGAAGTACTTCTTTATTTTATACCTGCCTTGTAAAGAGTGGGGCCCAGCAAAACGGGGTGTGCTGAGCGAAACAAAAACAGAGACAACACAAGGGATGATGATCAGCCAAATTCAGGTTGACAACGAAAGTTCCAAATTACACCAGTGACTATCGAAAATCATCTCGATCGAAGGGAAGCACATGGGAAACTTAACCAGATAAATTAGTCACCAATAGCGAACCACACGTAGGAGCCGATCGAGTTGCCGCCGGGTCCTCACTCCTCACCGAGCGCCACACCAGATTCAGCAGCCTAAACAGCGACGACGGGAAGAAGCGCCAGGAGCAGCAGCGTGTAACGAGCGCTCGAGGCGGCGCAGCTCCGGCCGCTCCCGGCGGTGAAGAAGTAGTAGTAGCCGCTGGGCTTCCCTCCCTTGGCCTGCGGCTGCGGCACGGCCGGCGGAGATGGCTGAGTCGTCATAGAGCGCGGAGGCGACGGCGAGGAGTAGCCACTGCCGTCGCTGCCCGCCGGCGGCGGCGGCGGCGTGGTACACACCGTCGGGCACGTCCCGCACTTGCTGACGCACAGCACGTTCGTGTCCGGCGGTGACCCTCCCGCCGTCGATGTCTGGGCGTCCGCCATGGCAGCCTCGCCGTAGAAGGACACCATGATCGCAGGGACCAGCAGCGCGAGCCATAGTGACCGTCCCATCTCCATTGCTACTGTGTGGGTGTGTGTCAATTTTTTGCGTTTATCTGTGGGACTATCTTAAACACTCGCGCAGAGGTGGGTGGTATATAGGCAGTGCCAACCCAAACTGCAACTGTATACACGAGCGCCGAGCTTGTAGCTCAAGCTCAAAGGGAATATGAGCTGCAGGGAAAGGTTGGTTGTAAAGGAAGATGCTCCTTAGCGGTGAAGGGTTGGAGATTCTCCCCCCACGGTCCATATCCAAAAATCGATGGCTCATACCCAATTAAAATAAAATATTAGAGAAGTTAGAGCATCATCTACAGCGGGCTCCTCAAATGCCCTCTGTATATATGAATGGACGGCCCTCTCACTGATTGGCTGTCATGTTGGACCAGACCAGACTCCTCAGACATCCATCCTTCTTTTCCCATGTTCGAGACGTCGCCGTCCTCCACCCTTGCTCCCCCATCCACGCCGTCGTAGATGTCGTCATTGAGTAATCCGCCCCCCACTGCCAGCATGAGTCTGTTCGCGGTAAGCTGCAGGGCAAAGAACGTCGCCCTGAGGGAGCGTCGTGCCCGCCAGCACGAGCAGGATGCTGCGGCGAAGAAAGTTGCGGTCAAGGAGGTGGTCGAAATCGACGTGGATGTGTCCCCTCCGCTGCGGCCGGCCGCCCTGTGCCCATCCACCATGCTGCCAACAAGGAAGCCGCCATCCGCCTCACCCGCAACTGACAATGTTTCGATGTCTGAATGGGAAGTGATTCTGGATAGTTAGACGCCATAGACAAGACGTGAGTGATTCATCATGTTGGCCAGACACGCCCTCGAAGTTGAATTTTATTTTTGGCATGTTTGAATTGTTGAATTATGGTTTATTTTGCTTTGTTGAGTTGGTGATGAATTTGTGTTATATGGTTGACATGCATGGATTTTCATGGATTTGAGGATTTTGATATGAGGAGTGTGGTTGTCCGGCAAGTCATTTGAATGGTCGTCCGGTGCTGCCCATGGTCGTGCTTGGATGCATCCGTAGATGTTTAGGCCTCGTTCGGTTTGGAGGATTTCTATAGGAAAAACGTAGGAATAAGGATTTCATAAGAAAATTTTCTATAGATGCGTTCGGTTTGTAGGAAACGCGTACATGAATCTCATAGAAATACTATTCATTTCATCTATTTTTGAAGGAATCTACACATCCACTCAAAGCTCATTTTATGCGTAGGAACGAGGCAAAACAATTCCTTAGGATGGCAAATGTCATCCTATCAAATTCCTATACTATTCATAATTCCTACATTTTGGTTTCCTCCAAACCGAATGAGGCCTTAGGAGGCGGATTTGACAAATCTGGTTGTATATGTTCTTATATGCAGTTCTGCCCGCCATGTTAAAAAAATTATTTTGTGTATTGGGAAAAAACACTCACTCAATTGAAAAACGGATTTTTCGGTTCATGCCACTCCTGAACTGGAATATTCAAGGTCTGCCACTCAAACCTGATGAATTCGGTATATGTCGCTACCGCTTGAAGAAATTAGTTGCATGCCCTTGTGTGTCGTCTATGCTTGTTGTCGTCACATTATCGTCTTGTTTGTTCCATTTCCTTCCATCTGAGACCATCACTCGCCACGTCAACCGCAGCGGAGAGGAGATCCAGTTGAGCTTATCTAAGTGAAGGAAACTCGGTTGAGCCCTTTATCCATGATGGACCCAACAAGGAGACTCGGTTGACCTTCATCCTCGCTGGGCCCACCAACAAGGCTTGATAGTGGCAACTTCCTAATTTGACGGGTAGAGCTCTTTTCTTCCCGCCACTTTCACTCACGCCCTTCCGCTGCTCCGTTGTCGCTGCCTCCATGGCCTCCATCCTCCCGGAGCTCATGCATGTGGTGTATTTTTTTTTCTTTGAAATTGACATGGAATAAATCATCTTCTAAGGTACTAGTGTAAAATAAATGTCTTACATTTTGAGACAGTGGGAGTAGAAACCTTGGATTTTTTAGCAGTCCTTGGAATTTTGTTGGTTATTCGATTTCCAGGCATGATTTTCCTCCAATGAATCTAAGCGTTTTACTTGGGCTGTAAAATCGATTTAAAATTTGCACAGGCCTATTAACGTCAGATCGGTTGGGCTTCCATAGTTTAAGTCGTAGTATTCGGCTGCCGGCCCAGTTTGTGCTCCAAGTCTGAAGTCTGAACCCGCTGCTCCCTTCCTCAGTGCAGTCAGTCGCACACCTTCGCCCGCCACCGCCGGCTAGCCACCTCATGGCCGCGGCCAAGGCCACCGGCGTGGCCGCGGCGGCGACCTCCGCAGTGTTCCGGAGCAACCAGGAGCTCACGCGCCTGGCGCGTTCGGGACAGCTGGCCGCGGCACGCCGCCTGTTCGATGAGATGCCCCACCGCAACACCGTCTCCTACAACGCCATGCTCTCCGCGCTCGCGCGCCACGGCCGCCTCGCGGACGCGCGACGCCTGTTCGACGAGATTCCCCGCCGCAATCTCGTCTCCTGGAACGCCATGATCGCGGCCTGCTCTGACCACGGCCGTGTAGCGGACGCCCGGGAGCTGTTCGACGCAATGCCTGCCCGGGACGACTTCTCCTGGACGTTGATGGTCTCCTGCTATGCACGCGCGGGCGAGCTCAAGCTTGCCAGGGAGACGCTCGATCGAATACCTGGGAAGAAGTGCACGGCATGCTACAATGCCATGATCTCTGGATACGCGAAGAATGGCAGGTTTGATGACGCGGTGACGTTGCTGCGGGAAATGCCGGCCCCTGACATAGTTTCTTGGAACTCGGTGCTGGTCGGGTTGACCCGCAATGAGAAAATAGTTCGGGCGGCCCAGTTCTTTGACGAGATGCCGCAAAGGGACATGGTGTCCTGGAACTTGATGCTGGAGGGCTATGTGCGCGCTGGAGATCTCAATGCGGCTGCTGGCTTATTTGAGAGAGTTCCGTCACCTAATGTCGTCTCTTGGGTCACCTTGCTCAATGGTTATTGCCGGGCAGGGAGGATTGGTGAGGCGAGAGAATTGTTCGACAGAATGCCTGAACGGAATGTGGTGTCTTGGAATGTGATGCTTGGTGGGTATTTGCGGCTTTCGCACATGGATGAGGCCTATAGATTGTTTTCAGAGATGCCAGATAAGAACTCAATTTCGTGGACGACAATGATAAGTGCATTAGTGCGTGCTGGGAAGCTCCAAGAAGCAAAGGATATGCTGAACAAGATGCCTTTTGATAGTTTTGCAGCGAAGACTGCACTGATGCATGGCTATCTGCAGAGCAAGATGATCGATGACGCACGCCACATCTTTGATGCACTTGAGGTCCGAGATGCGGTGTGCTGGAATACAATGATATCTGGCTATGTCCACTGTGGAATGCTTGACGAGGCCATGGTGTTGTTCCAGCAAATGCCAAACAAGGATATGGTTTCTTGGAACACCCTGATTGCTGGCTATGCCCAAGATGGTCAAATGCGCAAGGCAGTAGGTATATTCAGAAAGATGAATCAGAGGAATGCAGTATCGTGGAATTCAGTTATCTCCGGGTTTGTTCAGAATGGGCTCTGTTTCGAAGCACTCCAATATTTCCTGCTCATGAGAAGGGATGCAAAGATGGCTGATTGGTCTACATATGCGAGTTGTCTCAGCGCATGCGCGGACTTGGCTGCTTTGCAAGTCGGGAGGCAATTCCACAGTCTTCTTGTCAGGAGTGGGTATATCAGTGATTCCTTTGCTGGAAATTCCCTGATTTCTGCATATGCCAAGTGTGGACGGATCTTAGAAGCAAGACAAATATTTGATGAGATGGCAGGTCAGGACATTGTTTCATGGAATGCGCTCATTGATGGCTATGCTTCTAATGGTCGTGGGACCGAGGCTATTTCAGTTTTCCGAGAAATGGAAGCCAATGGTGTCCGACCCGACGAGGTCACATTTGTGGGTGTCTTGTCAGCCTGTAGTCATGCAGGATTAATTGACGAAGGATTGCGTTTCTTCAACTCGATGACAAAAGAATACTCATTACAGCCTGTGGCTGAACACTACGCTTGCATGGTGGATCTACTTGGAAGAGCTGGGAGACTGAGCGAAGCCTTTAAACTTGTTCAGGGAATGCAGATCCAGCCTAATGCTGGTGTATGGGGTGCATTGCTTGGAGCATGCCGGGTGCACAAGAACGACGAGCTCGCGCAGTTTGCAGCTGAGAAGTTATTCGAACTGGAACCTCGCAAGACCTCGAACTATGTTCTGCTGTCGAACATCAGCGCGGAGTCGGGCAAGTGGGATGCAGCTGAAAACATGAGGACCTTGATTAAAGAAAGGGGAGTGCATAAACCACCTGGTTTAGCTGGATCAACATAGAGAATTAGGCTCGCACCGTCTCTTGTAATGATCTGCATCAGACTCTTGCCTGCTAAATCCTGTCTGAGCGCCGGAATTGTCATGCCGGCGTTGATGCAGCGCATGTGCTTGAGGCAGTGAATCAGTGATACAGCACAGCTGTGGAGTGAGAACAGCAGGGTTCCTCGGAACTTAACTCGAGCTTGGTTCTTCTTCTCTGTTGAATTCCTGCTGAAGCTCCGTGTTACCACTCGACTATGGTGTTTACGACGCTTCCGTCAGAAGTCCTCAGCTCTGGACCATTGTGCTTAGCAGGCAGCGGTTGGTACCTTATTTCACTAGAAATGTAGAGTGGATTGCATGGTGCAGCAGTGCAGGCAGGTGATTCTGCAGTGACAGTATATGCTAAACCAGTGAGTTTTGACTTTACAATCTTACGCGTCATTCCATTTTGTTGATGCAGGGCTGATGAAAGTCTTAATTGGCCATGTTTAAATCTGTCATCTCCTGGAAAAGGATAGGAGGATCCCGTTGCAACGTTGATGCTACAAATCATAAATCTGATGAAGCCATACAGACTTAGCAACTCTAATGTCCCTGATTCTATTTGAGACCGGAACAACATTTAACTATTGCGTGTGAATAGTTGTAATTTCATATATCTTTTCGTAAATAGGACATTTACAACAAATTACATGCTCGCATAGGAGGCCTGGCGACCACGGGTGTACGTGCACAACGAGCTGAAGATCTGCAGGCTGTTGTCTGCCTGTCTTGGAGGTGTGACCACAAATAAGTTTTCAAGGGCATCTCCGATGCTGACCCAAACCGAGCACCGCATCTCAATGATGCGGGAGTTGGTCATCCAACTGTAGTCACATATATTTCAAACCGGATTTCAACAAACCGGACGAATTACATGCAAACCAGGCGATTTTCGTCTAAACCGGAGAACCTTCATTACATTTTTGACATTTTTCAATAAAGAAAGCGGTCGAACGGGCGGGGCATTGAACGGACGTGTTAGATATATGTCCCGTCCTGTCCAGTAAACATCTCTCCGTCATTGAACATGCAAGGACACCGGGGATACGGTGCGGCCGGCGTCAGTGAGACGTCACATTTGCTCTGGGCCGGCATGAATGTGGGCAGCTGGCTTTAGGCGGGAAAGGACGCAGGCGAGGGAGAGGGTGTTGGAAATATGCCCTAGAGGCAATAATAAAATGGTTATTATTATATTTCTTTGTTCATGATAATTGTCTATTGTTCATGCTATAATTGTGTTATCCGAAAATCGTAATACATGTGTGAATACATAGACCACAACACGTCCCTAGTGAGCCTCTAGTTGACTAGCTCGTTGATCAAAAGATAGCCATGGTTTCTTGACTATGGACATTGGATGTCATTGATAACGGGATCACATCATTAGGAGAATGATGTGTTGGACAAGACCCAATCCTAAGCATAGCTCAAAGATCGTGTAGTTCGTTTGCTGTAGCTTTTCTGAATGTCAAGTATCATTTCCTTAGACCATGAGATTGTGCAACTCCCGGACACCGTAGGAGTGCCTTGGGTGTGCCAAACGTCACAACGTAACTGGGTGACTATAAAGGTACATTACAGGTATCTCCGAAAGTGTCTGTTGGGTTGGCACGAATCGAGACTGGGATTTATCACTCCGTATGACGGAGAGGTATCTCTGGGCCCACTCAGTAATGCATCATCATAATGAGCTCAATGTGATCAAGTGATTGATCACGGGATCATGCATTACGGTACGAGTAAAGTGACTTGCCGGTAACGAGACTGAACAAGGTATTGGGATACCGACGATCAAGTCTCGGGCAAGTAACGTACCGATTGACAAAGGAAATTGTATACGGATTGATTGAATCCTCGACATCGTGGTTCATCCGATGAGATCATCGTAGAGCATGTGGGAGCCAACATGGGTATCCAGATCCCGTTGTTGGTTATTGACCGGAGAGTCGTCTCGGTCATGTCTGCATGTCTCCCGAACCCGTAGGGTCTACACACTTAAGGTTCGGTGACGCTAGGGTTGTTAGGAAGACTTGTATGTGATTACCGAATGTTGTTTGGAGTCCCGGATGAGATCCCGGACATCACGAGGAGTTCCGGAATGGTCTGGAGGTGAAGATTTATATGTAGGAAGTTGTCATACGGTCACCGGAAAGGTTCAGGGGCATATTGGTATTGTACCGGGGCCACCGTAGGGGTTCCGGGGGTCCACCAGGAGGGGCCACCTCTTCCGGAGGGCCTTATGGGCTGTATGGAGAAGGGAACCAGCCCAGGTGGGCTAGGGCGCCACACCCTCCTAGGGCCCATGCGCCTAGGGTTTGGGGGAAACCCTAAGGGGGCGCCCCCTTGCTTGGGGGGGCAAGCCCCCCTCCCCTTGGCCGCCGCCCCCCTCTAGATCTCATCTAGAGGGGGGCGGCCCCCTTCCCCTATAAATAGAGGGGTGAGGGCAGGGCTGCATACAACATCCAAGGCGCAGCCCCTCCCCTCCCCAACACCTCTCCTCCTCCATAAGAGCTTGGTGAAGCCCTGCCGGAGTACTGCAGCTTCACCACCACCACGCCGCCGTGCTGCTGTTGGAGCCCTCTTCCTCAACCTCTCCCTCCTCCTTGCTAGATCAAGGCGCGGGAGACGTCCTCGCTCCGTACGTGTGTTGAACGCGGAGGTGCCGTCTTCGGTGCTAGGATCTTCGGTGATTTGGATCACGACGAGTACGACTCCATCAACCTGTTCTCTTGAACGCTTCCGCTCGTGATCTACAAGGGTATGTAGATGCACTCTTCTCTCCCTCGTTGCTAGATGACTCCATAGATTGATCTTGGTGATGCATAGAAAATTTTAAAATTCTGCTACGTTCCCCAACAGTGGCATCATGAACTAGGTCTATGTGTAGTCACTATGCACGAGTAGAACACAAAGCAGTTGTGGGCGTCGATATTGTCAATTATCTTGCCGTTACTAGTCTTATCTTGATTCGGCGGCATTGTGGAATAAAGCGGCCCGGACCAACCTTACACGTACGCTTACGTGAGACCGGTTCCACCGACTAACATGCACTAGTTGCATAAGGTGGCTGGCGGGTGTCTGTCTCTCCCACTTTAGTCGGATCGGATTCGATGAAAAGGGTCCTTATGAAGGGTAAATAGAAATTGGCATATCACGTTGTGGTTTTGGCGTAGGTAAGAAACGTTCTTGCTAGAAACCTATAGCAGCCACGTAAAACTTGCAACAACAATTAGAGGACGTCTAACTTATTTTTGCAGCATGTGTCGTGTGATGTGATATGGCCAAAAGGATTTGATGAATGATATATGTGATGTATGAGATTGATCATGTTCTTGTAATAGGAATCACGACTTGCATGTCGATGAGTATGACAACCGGCAGGAGCCATAGGAGTTGTCTTAATTTATTTATGACCTGCGTGTCAACATAAACGTCATGTAATTACTTTACTTTATTGCTAAAGTGTTAGCCATAGTAGTAGAAGTAATAGATGACGAGACAACTTCAAGAAGACACGATGATGGAGATCATGGTGTCATGCCGGTGACAACGATGATCATGAAGCCCCGAAGATGGAGATCAAAAGGAGCAAATGATATTGGTCATATCATGTCACTATTTGATTGCATGTGATGTTTATCATGTTTTGCATCTTATTTGCTTAGAAGGACGGTAGCTTAAATAAGATGATCCCTCGTAATAATTTCAAGAAAGTGTTCCTCCTAAGTGTGCACCGTTGCGAAGGTTCGTTGTTTCGAAGCACCACGTGATGATCGGGTGTGATAGATTCTAACGTTCGAATACAACAGGTGTAAGCCAGATTTACACACGCAATACACTTAGGTTGACTTGACGAGCCTAGCATGTACAGACATGGCCTCGGAACACGGAAGACCGAAAGGTCGAGCATGAGTCGTATAGAAGATACGATCAACATGAAGATGTTCACCGATGTTGACTAGTCCGTCTCACGTGATGATCGGACATGACCTAGTTGACTCGGATCATGTTTCACTTAGATGACTAGAGGAATGTCTATCTGAGTGGGAGTTCATTGAATAATTTGATTAGATGAACTTAATTATCATGAACTTAGTCTAAAATCTTTACACTATGTCTTGTAGATCAAATGGCCCACGCTAATGTTGCCCTCAACTTCAACGCGTTCCTAAAGAAAACCAAGCTGAAAGATGATGGCAGCAACTATACAGACTGGGTCCGGAACCTGAGGATCATCCTCATAGCTGCCGGGAAAGATTATGTCCTAGAAGCACCGCTAGGTGACGCACCCATCCCAGAGAACCAAGACGTTATGAACGCTTGGCAGTCACGTGCTTATGATTACTCCCTCGTTCAGTGCAGCATGCTTTACAGCTTAGAACCGGGGCTCCAAAAGCGTTTTGAAAGACACGGAGCATATGAGATGTTCGAAGAGCTGAAAATGGTTTTCCAAGCTCATGCCCGGGTCGAGAGATATGAAGTCTCTGACAAGTTCTTCAGTTGTAAGATGGAGGAAAATAGTTTTGTCAGTGAACACGTACTCAAAATGTATGGGTTGCATAACCGCTTGACTTAGCTGGGAGTTAATATCCCGAATGACGCGTTCATTGACAGAATCCTTCAGTCGCTTCCACCGAGCTACAAGAGCTTTGTGATGAACTTCAATATGCAGGGGATGGAAAAGACCATTCCTGAGGTATATTCAATGCTGAAATCAGCGGAGGTGGAAATCAAAAAGGAACATCAAGTGTTGATGGTGAATAAAACCACTAAGTTCAAGAAAGGCAAGGGTAAAAAGAACTTCAAGAAGGACGGCAAGGGAGTTGCCGCGCCTGGTAAGTAAGCTGCCAGGAAGAAGTCAAAGAATGGACCCAAGCCTGAGACTGAGTGTTTTATTGCAAGGGAAGTGGTCACTGGAAGCGGAACTGCCCCAAATACTTAGCGGACAAGAAGACCGGCAACACTAAAGGTATATGTGATATACATGTAATTAATGTGTACCTTACCAGTACTCGTAGTAGCTCCTGGGTATTTGATATCGGTGCGGTTGCTCACATTTGTAACTCAAAGCAGGAGTTGCGGAATAAGCGGAGACTGGCGAAGGACGAGGTGACGATGCGCGTCGGGAATGGTTCCAAGGTCGATGTGATCGCCGTCGGCACGCTGCCTCTACATTTACCTACCGGATTAGTTTTAAACCTCAATAATTGTTATTTAGTGCCAGCTTTGAGCATGAACATTGTATCAGGATCTCGTTTAATTCGAGATGGCTACTCATTTAAATCCGAGAATAATGGTTGTTCTATTTATATGAGAGATATGTTTTATGGTCATGCTCCGCTGGTGAATGGTTTATTCTTAATGAATCTCGAGCGTAATGTTACACATATTCATAGTATGAATACCAAAAGATGTAAGGTTGATAATGATAGTCCCACATACTTGTGGCACTGCCGCCTTGGTCACATAGGTGTCAAACGCATGAAGAAGCTCCATGCAGATGGACTTTTGGAGTCTCTTGATTACAAATCATTTGACACGTGCGAACCATGCCTCATGGGTAAAATGACCAAGACTCCGTTCTCAGGAACAATGAAGCGAGCAACCAACTTATTGGAAATCATACATACTAATGTGTGCGGTCTAATGAGTGTTGAGGCTCGCGGTGGCTATCGTTATGTTCTCACCCTCACTGATGACTTGAGTAGATATGGGTATGTCTACTTAATGAAACACAAGTCTGAGACCTTTGAAAAGTTCAAGGAATTTCAGAGTGAGGTTGAGAATCAAGGTGACAAGAAAATCAAGTTCTTGCGATCAAATCGTGGGGGAGAATACTTGAGTCATGAATTTGGAACACACTTAAGAAAATGTGGAATAGTTTCACAACTCACGCCGCCTGAAACACCTCAGCGTAATGGTGTGTCCGAATGTCGTAATCGCACTCTATTAGATATGGTGCGATCTATGATGTCTCTTACCGATTTACTGTTGTCATTTTGGGGCTATGCTTTAGAGACTGCTGCATTCACTTTAAATAGGGCTCCGTCAAAATCCGTTGAGACGACACCGTATGAATTATGGTTTGGGAAGAAACCTAAGCTGTCGTTTCTAAAAGTTTGGGATGCGATGCTTATGTCAAGAAACTTCAACCTGAAAAGCTCGAATCCAAGTCGGAAAAATGCGTCTTCATAGGATACCCTAAAGAAACTATTGGGTATACCTTCTACCTCAGATCCGAAGGCAAGATCTTTGTTGCCAAGAATGGATCCTTTCTAGAGAAAGAGTTTCTCTCGAAAGAAATAAGTGGGAGGAAAGTAGAACTCGATGAAGTATTACCTCTTGAACCAGTAAGTGGCGCAGCTCAAGAAAATGTTCCTGAGGTGCCTGCACCGACTAGAGAGGAAGTTAATGATGATGATCATAAAACTTCAGATCAAGTTGCTACTGAACTTCGTAGGTCCACAAGGACATGTTCCGCACCAGAGTGGTACGGCAACCCTGTCTTGGAAATCATGTTGTTAGACAACGGTGAACCTTCGAACTATGAAGAAGCGACGGCGGGCCCAGATTCCGACAAATGGCTGGAAGCCATGAAATCCGAGATAGGATCCATGTATGAAAACGAAGTATGGACTTTGACTAACTTGCCCGATGATCGATGAGCCATAGAAATAAATGGGTCTTTAAGAAGAAGACAGACGCGGATGGTAATGTAACCATCTATAAAGCTCGGCTTGTCGCTAAGGGTTATCGACAAGTTCAAGGGGTTGACTACGATGAGACTTTCTCACCCGTAGCAAAGCTGAAGTCCGTCCAAATCATGTTAGCAATTGCCGCATTCTATGATTATGATATATGGCAAATGGACGTCAAAACGGCATTCCTTAATGGTTTCCTTAAGGAAGAATTGTATATGATGCAGCCGGAAGGTTTTATCGATCCTAAGAATGCTGACAAGGTATGCAAGCTCCAACGCTCGATTTATGGGCTGGTGCAAGCATCTCGGAGTTGAAACATTCGTTTTGATAAGATGATCAAAGCGTTTGGGTTTATGCAGACTTATGGAGAAGCCTGCATTTACAAGAAAGTGAGTGGGAGCTCTGTAGCATTTCTCATATTGTATGTGGATGACATACTGTTGATGGGAAATGATATAGAATTCTTGGAAAGCATAAAGGCCTACTTGAACAAGTGTTTTTCAATGAAGGACCTTGGAGAAGCTGCTTATATATTAGGCATCAAGATCTATAGAGATAGATCGAGATGCCTCATTGGTCTTTCACAGAGTACGTACCTTGACAAGATATTGAAGAAGTTCAAAATGGATCAGTCAAATAAGGGGTTCTTGCCTGTATTGCAAGGTACAAGATTGAGCACGGCTCAATGCCCGACCACGGCAGAAGATAGAGAAAAGATGAGTGTCGTTCCCTATGCCTCGGCCATAGGGTCTATCATGTATGCTATGCTGTGTACCAAACCTGATGTAAACCTTGCCGTAAGTTTGGTAGGAAGGTACCAAAGTAATCCCGGCATGGAACACTGGACAACGGTCAAGAATATCCTGAATTACCTGAAAAGGACCAAGGAAATGTTTCTCGTTTATGGAGGTGACGAAGAGCTCGTCGTAAAGGGTTACGTCGATGCTAGCTTCGACACGGATCTGGATGACTCTAAGTCACAAACTGAATACGTGTATATTTTGAATGGTGGGGCAGTAAGCTGGTGAAGTTGCAAGCAAAGCGTTGTGGCGGGATCTACATGTGAAGCGGAGTACATGGCAGCCTCGGAGGCAGCACAAGAAGCAGTCTGGGTGAAGGAGTTCATTACCGACCTAGGAGTCATACCCAATGCGTCGGGCCCGATGACTCTCTTCTGTGACAACACTGGAGCTATTGCCCTTGCCAAGGAGCCCAGGTTTCACAGGAAGACCAGGCATATCAAGCGTCGCTTCAACTCCATTCATGAAAGTGTTCAAAATGGAGACATAGAGATTTGTAAAGTACATACGGACCTGAATGTAGCAGATCCGTTGACTAAACCTCTCCCTAGAGCAAAACATGATCAACACCAGAATTGCATGGCTGTTCGATTCATCACAATGTAACTAGAAATATTGACTCTAGTGCAAGTGGGAGACTGTTGGAAATATGCCCTAGAGGCAATAATAAAATGGTTATTATTATATTTCTTTGTTCATGATAATTGTGTATTGTTCATGCTATAATTGTGTTATCCGGAAATCATAATACATGTGTGAATACATAGACCACAACACGTCCCTAGTGAGCCTCTAGTTTACTAGCTCGTTGATCAAAAGATAGTCATGGTTTCCTGACTATGGACATTGGATGTCATTGATAACGGGATCACATCATTAGGAGAATGATGTGATGGACAAGACCCAATCCTAAGCATAGCTCAAAGATCGTGTAGTTCATTTGCTGTAGCTTTTCTGAATGTCAAGTATCATTTCCTTAGACCATGAGATTGTGCAACTCCCGGACACCGTAGGAGTGCCTTGGGTGTGACAAACGTCACAACGTAACTGGGTGACTATAAAGGTACATTACAGGTATCTCCGAAAGTGTCTGTTGGGTTGGCACGAATCGAGACTGGGATTTGTCACTTCGTATGACGGAGAGGTATCTCTGGGCCCACTCAGTAATGCATCATCATAATGAGCTCAATGTGATCAAGTGGTTGATCACGGGATCATGCATTACAGTACGAGTAAAGTGACTTGCCGGTAACGAGACTGAACAAGGTATTGGGATACCGACGATCGAGTCTCGGGCAAGTAACGTACCGATTGACAAAGGGAATTGTATACGGATTGATTGAATCCTCGACATCGTGGTTCATCCGATGAGATCATCGTGGAGCATGTGGGAGCCAACATGGGTATCCAGATCTCGCTGTTGGTTATTGACCGGAGAGTCGTCTCGGTCATGTCTGCATGTCTCCCGAACCCGTAGGGTCTACACACTTAAGGTTCGGTGATGCTAGGGTTGTTAGGAAGACTTGTATGTGATTACCGAATGTTGTTCGGAGTCCCGGATGAGATCCCGGACGTCACGAGGAGTTTCGGAATGGTCCGGAGGTAAAGATTTATATGTAGGAAGTTGTCATACGGTCACCGGAAAGGTTCGGGGGCATATCGGTATTGTACCGGGGCCACCGGAGGGGTTCCAGGGGTCCACCGGGAGGGCCCACCTCTTCCGGAGGGCCTTATGGGCCGTATGGAGAAGGGAACCAGCCCAAGTGGGCCGGGGCGCCACACCCCCTAGGGCCCATGCGCCTAGGGTTTGGGGGAAACCCTAAGGGGGGCACCCCCTTGCTTGGGGGGCAAGCCCCCCTCCCCTTGGCCGCCGCCCCCCCTCTGTTGGAAATATGCCCTAGAGGCAATAATAAAAGTATTATTATATTTCAATGTTCATGATAATTGTCTTTTATTCATGCTATAACTATATTATCCGGAAATCGTAATACACGTGTGAATACTTAGACCACACTATGTCCCTGGTAAGCCTCTAGTTGACCAGCTCGTTGTGATCAACAGATAGTCATGGTTTCCTGACTATGGACATTGGATGTTGTTGATAACGGGATCACATCATTAGGAGAATGATGTGATGGACAAGACCCAATCCTAAGCATAGCATAAAAGATCGTGTAGTTCGTTTTGCTAGAGCTTTGCAAGTGTCAAGTATCTCTTCCTACAACCATGAGATCGTGTAACTCCCGGCTACCGTAAGAGTGCCTTGGGTGCATCAAACGTCACAACGTAACTGGGTGACTATAAAGGTGCATTACAGGTATCTCCGAAAGTAGCTGTTGGGTTGACACGGATCGAGACTGGGATTTGTCACTCCGTATGACGGAGAGGTATCTCTGGGCCCACTCGGTAATGCATCATCATATTGAGCTCAAAGTGACCAAGGAGTTGGACACGGGATCATGCATTACGGTACGAGTAAAGTGACTTGCCGGTAACGAGACTGAACAAGGTATTGGGATACCGACGATCGAGTCTCGGGCAAGTAACGTACCGATTGACAAAGGGAATTGCATACAGGGTTTGATCGAATCCTCAACATAGTGGTTCATCCGATGACAACATCGAGGAGCATGTGGGAGCCATCATGGGTATCCAGATCCCGCTGATGGTTATTGACTGAGAGAGTCTCGGTCATGTCTGCATGTCTCCCGAACCCGTAGGGTCTACACACTTAAGGTTCGGTTACGCTAGGGTTGTAGGGATATGTATATGTAGTAACCCGAATGTTGTTCAGAGTCCCAGATGAGATCTCGGACGTCACGAGGAGTTCTGGAATGGTCCGGAGGTAAAGATTTATATATGGGAAGTCCTGTTTCGGGCATCGGGACAAGTTTCGGGGTTATCGGTATTGTACCGGGACCACCGGAAGGGTCCCGGGGGTCCACCGGGTGGGTCCACCTGTCCCGGGGGGCCACATGGGCTGGTGGGGGTGCGCCTTGGCCTAATGGGCCAAGGGCACCAGCCCCACATAGGCCCATGCGCCTAGGGTTCAAGGGGGGCAAGAGTCCTAGGAGGGTAAGGCACCTCCTAGGTGCCTTGGGGGGAGGGAAAACCCCCCTTGGCCGCCGCACCCCCTAGGAGATTGGATCTCCTAGGGCCGGCCACCCCCCCCCTTGGCACCCCTATATATAGTGGGGGAGAGGAGGGACTTCATACCTGAACGCCCTGGCCTTTGGTTGCCTCCTTCTCCCTCCCCAACACCTCCTCCACCTCCATAGTGCTTAGCGAAGCTCTGCCGGAGTACTGCAGCTCCATCAACACCACGCCGTCGTGCTGCTGCTGGTGCCATCTCCCTCAACCTCTCCTCCCTCCCTTGCTGGATCAAGAAGAGGAGACGTGGCTGTTCCGTACGTGTGTTGAACGCAGAGGTGCCGTCCGTTCGGCGCAGGTCATCAGTGATTTGGATCACGTCGAGTACGACTACATCATCACCTTGCAAGCTTCCGCACGCGATCTACAAGTGGTATGTAGATGCAAAC
The DNA here is from genome assembly GCF_018294505.1 of Triticum aestivum. NCBI lineage: Eukaryota > Viridiplantae > Streptophyta > Magnoliopsida > Poales > Poaceae > Triticum > Triticum aestivum. The sequence continues at coordinate 47,548,840 of NC_057806.1, read as the reverse complement.
TCTCTCCCTAGACTCGTTGCTTAGATGAACTCATAGATGGATCTTGGTGAAACCGTAGGAAAAATTTTAATTTTCTGCAACGTTCCTCAATAGTGGTATCAGAGCCAGGTTTATGCGTAGTTCTCTTTGCACGAGTAGAACACAATTTTGTTGTGGGCGTGGATTTTGTCATCTTACTTGCCTCCACTAGTCTTTTCTTGCTCAACGGTATTGTGGGATGAAGCGACCCGGACCAACCTTACACGTACTCTTACGTGAGACCGGTTCCACCGACTGACATGCACAAGTTGCATAAGGTGGCTGGCGGGTGTCTGTCTCTCCCACCTTAGTTGGAGCGGAATCGATGAACAGGGCCCTTATGAAGGGTAAATAGAAGTTGACAAAATCACGTTGTGGTGATTCGTAGGTAAGAAAACGTTCTTGCTAGAACCCAATTGCAGCCACGTAAAAGATGCAACAACAATTAGAGGACGTCTAACTTGTTTTTGCAGTGATTGATCATGTGATGTGATATGGCCAGAAGTTGTGATGAATGATGAATTGTGATGTATGAGATCATGTTCTTTGTAATAGGATTCACGACTTGCATGTCGATGAGTATGACAACCGGCAGGAGCCATAGGAGTTGTCATTATTTTTTGTATGACCTGCGTGTCATTGGATAACGTCATGTAAACTACTTTACTTTATTGCTAAACGTTAGTCATAGAAGTAGAAGTAGTCGTTGGCGTGACAACTTCATGAAGACACGATGATGGAGATCATGGTGTCAAGCCGGTGACAAGATGATCATGGAGCCCCGAAGATGAAGATCAATGGAGCTATATGATATTGGCCATATCATGTCACAACTATAATTGCATGTGATGTTTATTATGATTTATGCATCTTGTTTACTTAGGACGACGGTAGTAAATAAGATGATCCCTTATAAAATTTCAAGAAGTGTTCTCCCCTAACTGTGCACCGTTGCTACAGTTCGTCGTTTCTAAGCACCACGTGATGATCGGGTGTGATGGATCCTTACGTTCACATACAACGGGTGTAAGACAGTTTTACACAGCGAAAACACTTAGGGTTAACTTGACGAGCCTAGCATGTGCAGACATGGCCTCGGAACACGGAGACCGAAAGGTCGAACACGAGTCGTATGGAAGATACGATCAACATGAAAATGTTCACCGACGATGACTAGTCCGTCTCACGTGATGATCGGACACGAACTAGTCGACTCGGATCGTGTAACACTTAGATGACTAAAGGGATGTCTAATCTAAGTGGGAGTTCATAATTTGATTAGAACTTTATTATCATGAACTTAGTCTAAAACCTTTGCAAATATGTCTTGTAGATCAATGGCCAACGCTAATGTCAACATGAACTTCAACGCGTTCCTAGAGAAAACCAAGCTGAAAGATGATGGCAGCAACTATACGGACTGGGTCCGGAACCTGAGGATCATCCTCATAGCTGCCAGGAAACAATATGTCCTAGAAGGACCGCTAGGTGACGCTCCCGTCCCAGAGAACCAAGACATTATGAATGCTTGGCAGTCTCGCGCTGATGATTACTCCCTCGTTCAGTGCGGCATGCTTTACAGCTTAGAACCGGGGCTCCAAAAGCGTTTTGAGCATCACGGAGCATATGAGATGTTCGAAGAGCTGAAACTAGTGTTTCAAGCTCATGCCCGGGTCGAGAGATATGATGTCTCCGACAAGTTCTACAGTTGTAAGATGGAGGAAAACAGTTCTGTCAGTGAGCACATCCTGAAGATGTCTGGGTTGCACAACCGTATGACCCAGCTGAACATTAACCTCCCAGATGAGGCGGTCATTGACAGAATCCTCCAGTCGCTCCCACCAAGCTACAAGAGCTTTGTGATGAACTACAACATGCAGGGAATGGAAAAGACCATTCCTGAAGTGTTCTCGATGCTGAAGTCAGCAGAGGCTGAAATCAAGAAAGAACATCAAGTGTTGATGGTCAATAAGACCACTAAGTTCAAGAAGGGCAAGGGTAAGAAGAACTTCAAGAAGGACGACAAAGATGTTGCCGCGCCTGGTAAGCCAGTTACCGGGAAGAAGTCAAAGAATGGACCCAAGCCTGAGACTGAGTGCTTTTATTGCAAGGGGAAGGGTCACTGGAAGCGGAACTGCCCCAAATACTTAGCGGATAAGAAGGCCGGCAACACCAAAGGTATATTTGATATACATGTGATTGATGTGTACCTTACCAGTAATCGTAGTAACTCCTGGGTATTTGATACCGGTGCCGTTGCTCATATTTGTAACTCACAGCAGGAGCTGCGGAATAAACGGAGACTGGCAAAGGACGAGGTGACGATGCGCGTCGGGAATGGTTCCAAAGTCGATGTGATCGCCGTCGGCACGCTGCCTCTACATTTACCTACGGGATTAGTTTTGAACCTCAATAATTGTTATTTAGTGCCAAGTTTGAGCATGAACATTGTATCTGGATCTCGTTTAATACGAGATGGCTACTCATTTAAGTCTGAGAATAATGGTTGTTCGATTTATATGAGAGATATGTTTTATGGTCATGCTCCGATGGTCAATGGTTTATTCTTAATGAATCTTGAGCGTAATATTACACATGTTCATAGTGTAGATGCCAAAAGATTTAAAGTTGATAACGATAGTCCCACATACTTGTGGCACTGCCGCCTTGGTCACATTGGTGTCAAGCGCATGAAGAAGCTCCATGACGATGGACTTTTAGAGTCTCTTGATTATGAATCATTTGACACGTGCGAACCATGCCTCTTAGGCAAAATGACCAAGACTCCGTTCTCCGGAACAATGGAGCGAGCAACCAACTTGTTGGAAATCATACATACCGATGTGTGCGGTCCAATGAGCGTTGAGGCTCGCGGAGGATATCGTTATGTTCTCACTCTCACAGATGACTTGAGTAGATATGGGTATGTCTACTTAATGAAACACAAGTCTGAGACCTTTGAAAAGTTCAAGGAATTTCAGAATGAGGTGGAGAATCAACGTGACCGAAAGATAAAATTCTTACGATCAGATCGTGGAGGAGAATACTTAAGTCACGAATTTGGTACACACTTAAAGAAATGTGGAATCGTTTCACAACTCACGCCGCCTGGAACACCTCAGCGAAACGGTGTGTCCGAATGTCGTAATCGCACTCTATTGGATATGGTGCGGTCTATGATGTCTCTTACCGATTTACCGCTATCATTTTGGGGATACGCTCTAGAGACAGCTACATTCACTTTAAATAGGGCACCGTCTAAATCCGTTGAGACGACACCGTATGAATTATGGTTTGGGAAGAAACCTAAGCTGTCGTTTCTAAAAGTTTGGGGATGCGAAGCTTATGTCAAGAAACTTCAACCTGAAAAGCTCGAACCCAAGTCGGAAAAATGCGTATTCATAGGATACCCTAAGGAAACTATAGGGTATACCTTCTACTTAAGATCCGAAGGCAAGATCTTTGTTGCCAAGAACGGATGCTTTCTGGAAAAAGAGTTTCTCTCGAAAGAAGTAAGTGGGAGGAAAGTAGAACTCGATGAAGTACTACCTCTTGAGAGGGATAGTGACGCAGCACAAGAAACCATTCCTGTGATGCCCACACCAACTGAAGAGGAAAACCATGATAATGATCAAGGTACTTCGGATCAAGTTACTGCTGAACTTCGTAGGTCCACAAGGACACGTTCCGCACCAGAGTGGTACGGCAACCCTGTCCTGGAAATCATGTTGTTAGACAACAATGAACCTTCGAACTATGAAGAAGCAATGGCGGGCCCGGATTCCAACAAATGGCTTGAAGCCATGAAATCCGAGATAGAATCCATGTATGAAAACAAAGTATGGACTTTGACAGACTTGCCCGATGATCGGCGAGCGATAGAAAACAAATGGATCTTTAAGAAGAAGACGGGCGCGGATGGTAATGTTACCATCTATAAAGCTCGACTTGTCGCTAAGGGTTATCGATAGGTTCAAGGGATTGACTACGACGAGACATTCTCTCCCGTAGCGAAGCTAAAGTCCGTCTGAATCATGTTAGCAATTGCCGCATACTATGATTATGAGATATGGCAGATGGACGTCAAAACAGCATTCCTTAACGGGCATCTTAAGGAAGAACTGTATATGATGCAGCCGGAAGGTTTTGTCGATCCTCTGAACGCTAACAAAGTATGCAAGCTCCAGCGATCCATTTATGGACTGGTGCAAGCATCTCGGAGTTGGAACATTCGCTTTGATGAGATGATCAAAGCGTTTGGGTTTATGCAGACTTATGGAGAAGCCTGCGTTTACAAGAAAGTGAGTGGGAGCTCTGTAGCATTTCTCATATTATATGTAGATGACATACTTCTGATGGGAAATAATATAGAATTTCTGGACAGCATTAAGGCCTACTTGAATAAGTGTTTTTCAATGAAGGACCTTGGAGAAGCTGCTTATATATTAGGCATCAAGATCTATAGAGATAGATCGAGACGCCTCATAGGTCTTTCACAAAGCACATACCTTGATAAGATTTTGAAGAAATTCAGAATGGATCAGTCCAAGAAGGGGTTCTTGCCTATGTTACAAGGTATGAGACTGAGCTCAGCTCAGTCACCAACCACGGCAAAAGATAAAGAAGAGATGAGTGTCATCCCCTATGCTTCAGCCATAGGATCTATTATGTATGCCATGCTGTGTACCAGACCCGATGTAAACCTTGCCGTAAGTTTGGTAGCAAGATACCAAAGTAATCCCGGCAAGGAACACTGGACAGCGGTCAAGAATATCCTGAAGTACCTGAAAAGGACAAAGGACATGTTTCTCGTTTATGGAGGAGACGAAGAGCTCGTCGTAAAGGGTTACGTCGACGCTAGCTTCGACTCAGATCTGGATGACTCTAAGTCACAAACCGGATACGTGTATATGTTGAATGGTGGAGCAGTAAGCTGGTGCAGCTGCAAGCAGAGCGTCGTGGCGGGATCTACATGTGAAGCGAAGTACATGGCAGCCTTGGAGGCAGCACATGAAGCGATTTGGGTGAAGGAGTTCATCACCGACCTAGGAGTCATACCCAATGCGTCGGGGCCAATCAAACTCTTCTGTGACAACACTGGAGCTATTGCCCTTGCCAAGGAGCCCAGGTTTCACAAGAAGACCAGGCACATCAAGCGTCGTTTCAACTCCATCCGTGAAAATGTTCAAGATGGAGACATAGAAATTTGCAAAGTACATACGGATCTGAATGTCGCAGATCCGTTGACTAAACCTCTCTCGCGAGCTAAACATGATCAACACCAGAACTCTATGGGTGTTCGATTCATCACAATGTAACTAGATTGGTGACTCTAGTGCAAGTGGGAGACTGTTGGAAATATGCCCTAGAGGCAATAATAAAAGTATTATTATATTTCAATGTTCATGATAATTGTCTTTTATTCATGCTATAACTGTATTATCCGGAAATCGTAATACACGTGTGAATACTTAGACCACACTATGTCCCTGGTAAGCCTCTAGTTGACCAGCTCGTTGTGATCAACAGATAGTCATGGTTTCCTGACTATGGACATTGGATGTCGTTGATAACAGGATCACATCATTAGGAGAATGATGTGATGGACAAGACCCAATCCTAAGCATAGCATAAAAGATCGTGTAGTTCGTTTTGCTAGAGCTTTGCAAGTGTCAAGTATCTCTTCCTACAACCATGAGATCGTGTAACTCTCGGCTACCGTAAGAGTGCCTTGGGTGCATCAAACGTCACAACGTAACTGGGTGACTATAAAGGTGCATTACAGGTATCTCCGAAAGTAGCTGTTGGGTTGACACGGATCGAGACTGGGATTTGTCACTCCGTATGACGGAGAGGTATCTCTGGGCCCACTCGGTAATGCATCATCATATTGAGCTCAAAGTGACCAAGGAGTTGGACACGGGATCATGCATTATGGTACGAGTAAAGTGACTTGCCGGTAACGAGACTGAACAAGGTATTGGGATACCGACGATCGAGTCTCGGGCAAGTAACGTACCGATTGACAAAGGGAATTGCATACAGGGTTTGATCGAATCCTCGACATAGTGGTTCATCCGATGACAACATCGAGGAGCATGTGGGAGCCATCATGGGTATCCAGATCCCGCTGATGGTTATTGACTGAGAGAGTCTCGGTCATGTCTGCATGTCTCGCGAACCCGTAGGGTCTACACACTTAAGGTTCGGTTACGCTAGGGTTGTAGGGATATGTATATGCAGTAACCCGAATGTTGTTCGGAGTCCCGGATGAGATCCCGGACGTCACGAGGAGTTCCGGAATGGTCCGGAGGTAAAGATTTATATATGGGAAGTCCTGTTTCGGGCATCGGGACAAGTTTCGGGGTTATCGGTATTGTACCGGGACCACCGGAAGGGTCCCGGGGGTCCACCGGGTGGGTCCACCTGTCCCGGGGGGCCACATGGGCTGGTGGGGGTGCGCCTTGGCCTAATGGGCCAAGGGCACCAGCCCCACATAGGCCCATGCGCCTAGGGTTCAAGGGGGGCAAGAGTCCTAGGAGGGTAAGGCACCTCCTAGGTGCCTTGGGGGGAGGGAAAACCCCCCTTGGCCGCCGCACCCCCTAGGAGATTGGATCTCCTAGGGCCGGCCACCCCCCCCCTTGGCACCCCTATATATAGTGGGGGAGAGGAGGGACTTCATACCTGAACGCCCTGGCCTTTGGTTGCCTCCTTCTCCCTCCCCAACACCTCCTCCACCTCCATAGTGCTTAGCGAAGCTCTGCCGGAGTACTGCAGCTCCATCAACACCACGCCGTCGTGCTGCTGCTGGTGCCATCTCCCTCAACCTCTCCTCCCTCCCTTGCTGGATCAAGAAGAGGAGACGTGGCTGTTCCGTACGTGTGTTGAACGCGGAGGTGCCGTCCGTTCGGCGCAGGTCATCGGTGATTTGGATCACGTCGAGTACGACTACATCATCACCTTGCAAGCTTCCGCACGCGATCTACAAGTGGTATGTAGATGCAAACTCTCTCCCTAGACTCGTTGCTTAGATGAACTCATAGATGGATCTTGGTGAAACCGTAGGAAAAATTTTAATTTTCTGCAACGTTCCCCAACACCCTCTAGATCTCATCTAGAGGGGGCCGGCCCCCTTCCCCCTTCCCCTATAAATAGAGGGGTGAGGGGAGGGCTGCATACAACATCCAAGGCGCAGCCCCTCCCCTCCCCAACACCTCTCCTCCTTCATAAGAGCTTGGCGAAGCCCTGCCGGAGTACTGCAGCTTCACCACCACCACGCCGTCGTGCTGCTGTTGGAGCCCTCTTCCTCAACCTCTCCCTCCTCCTTGTTGGATCAAGGCGCGGGAGACGTCCTCGCTCCGTACGTGTGTTGAACGCGGAGGTGCCGTCCGTTCGGTGCTAGGATCTTCGGTGATTTGAATCACGACGAGTACGGCTCCATCAACCCGTTCTCTTGAACGCTTCCGCTCGTGATCTACAAGGGTATGTAGATGCACTTCTCTCTCCCTCGTTGCTAGATGACTCCATAGATTGATCTTGGTGATGCGTAGAAAATTTTAAAATTTTGCTACGTTCCCCAACAGAGGGTTGGGTGGGTCAGACGTCCGGACCGCCGAGCGGATCGATACAGAACCACGTTCAATGGCAAAGCACGTTCGAACCACGCGATCTAGATGGTTGCGAACGGTTTGAGGGTCCGCGTTACCCTAACCGTTCCCACGGGCATATGGTTGCGATCGGTTTGAGGTAGTCCTGGCCATCTCCGGCCCGGCCCTGTCGGCCCACCCAGGCCCGACCCTATAATCCAGGGCCTAGGCCCGATGAGCTTGCCCATGGGCTGGGCTTGGGCCTGAGTTTTGAGCCCACCAGAAGGGCCTGGATGGGCTTGGGCTTATCATATTAGCATTTTAAGGAAGAGGCCCGGCCCACGGCCTAAGCCCTAAGGGCTTTTTACCATATGGGCCGGCTTGGGCTTGAAAAGTAGGCCCGATGGTAGGCCTGGGAGGGCCTGGGCCTCTGTTTTCTATTGCGGGCTTTTTTAGGCCCGGCCCGGCCCGACCCATGGCCAGGTATAGTTTGAGGGTCCGCGTAACCCTAACGGTTCCCACGGGCATATGGTATATGTTTGTATTCAGATGCCTTCACAGTTCCACGGGCATATGGTATATGTTTGTATTCTCAGTCCATGCTCCGTATATGTTTGCATGGAAACTTAAGGTGCCTGACCAAGTAAAACACTTTGCATGAAAAGTGTTTTATGGAGTTCTACCATGTTATGGCGTTCTTGTTGGCCGACATATCCCCATATTGCCATAGTGTCATCGATTCTCAGTCGATGCAGAATATGTGCAACACACACTCTTTTGTTGTTGTAAGGTAAAAGAAGTTTGGAAATGCTTAGGCCTTTTGGACGCTGTCACTAGTAGAAAACATGGTTTTGATCCAGGCCAGACAAGAGCATTAATCCCGGTTCTGTTACGAACTGGGACCAATGGGTGCATCAGTCCCGGTTCGTGAGGCTAGGGCGCCGACCGGGCCAGGGTCTCGGTTCGTCTGACCCCTTTGGTTCCGCTTCCATACATGAACCGGGACTAAAGGGCCTCGCTCCTGGCGCAACCCCTTTAGTCCCGGTTGGTGGCTGGAACCGGGACCAAAGGTCGGTCTTTTGTCCCGGTTCTAGTCACCAACTGGGATTAAAGAGATGCCTATATATATGCTCGCCCCTGCCCGCTCACTCCTTTTTGTTTGGCCGGCCGGCGTGTGGGAGGTGTGCTGCTCTCTGTTCTCACCTCCTATGCACATGAGGTGTTCGATGAAATGCCCGAGCCACACTTAAGCTTGCTCCTCTCCAAGCTCGTCCTCGAAGCTACATTTTCCCAAGATTTGTCTAGGTTTGGTGGTGCACCAACTACACAAGTGTTCTAAAAGGTTAGCAACTTCATCCTTTCATCTCTCACTGCTAGTTTAGCTCATTTCAAATGCTCTAGAAGTAGAGTGGTTTGTGGGTTTTAGTGGAGGAGTGTATGTGGGAGTTCTTTTGATTTAGATACACATGTGTAGGGTGTCGTCCCGTCCCCGTCCTCACCGCCGTCGCTCGCCCGCGCCGATCTCATCGCTGGCACCACCATGCTGAGCCTCTTGTTCTTATCTTCTTTTCAAAAGAAAAAAATTCTTGTATGATTTAGATAGATACTTGTATATTTTTGTACTTTTATTATTGTTTGTTATTATATAGTGTCATGGTTTTGGTATCCTCCCCCGTCGGTCCTCGTCCTGTCTATGATTCGGATGTGGTATATTATCTTTTATTCCTATTTATTTCATTTAGTGTTTATGACAATTATGCCGACCAACGTGGCATATATATTTTTATCTAGGAGGTATGTGAACCGGAAATTCCAACCGACCCTCTTGTCGAGAGGTTAAATTTAGTTAAAAAGGAAAACAATTACTTGAAAAAAAATTTAAAAATATTTGAGGAGGAGAAGATGGAATTGGAGTTCCATATTGCCGATGTCGTCGATGATCACAAGATCCAGATGGATGCAATGCGCTTGAAGATTATAAAGGTTAGAAAATATGCCATCGATAATGAGGCTTGGTATCATTATGTTGTTGGATCAATTGTTACCTTAGTTGCGATTATGATCGCATTTGTTGTTGCATTTAAATGTTTTACATACATAGTTGTATGTTAGTTTCAATGTATGTTTTAATTACATGCTCTAGAGAGCTATATGTTGTTCTGTGAGAACTATGTATGAACTTTATGTATTTTTTTCCAGTAATAACATTTGATCACTACAGCACTTTGGTTTTAATGTGATGATGAACTTGTATTAATTTGTCACTTCTCTATTGATGATGTTCTGTAATGGTTTTTGATACACTTAATTATGCAATGCACGTAGATGAACGGGCAATAGATGTACGGTGACTGACGCACCTCCGAGTACATTGATGGCATGCATAATTGTCTCGAAGTGGCTGAGGCAATCAAGCAGAATGGTTTTATGTATTGTCCATGTACTGTCTGTGGGAGCACGAAGGATTACCCTGACTCGAAAACCCTTCACTTGCACTTGCTTCAGAAGGGTTTCATGCCACACTATAATGTTTGGACCAAGCACAGAGAAAGAGGGTTTATGATGGAAGACAACAAAGAAGAAAAGGATGATGACAACTATACACTGCAACGGTGAAGTTGAAGATCAAGAGGAACCAGACGATGTGCCCGATGATGATCTTCGTCGGGTCATTATTGATGCAAAGAGACAATGCCAAAGTGAAAGGGAGAAGTAGAAGTTCGATCGCATGTTAGAGGATCACAAAAAAGGGTTGTATCCAAATTGCGAAGATGACAACATCAAGCTCGGTACTGAAGGAAATATGCCCTAGAGGCAATAATAAAGTTGTTATTTATATTTCCTTATATCATGATAAATGCTTATTATTCATGCTAGAATTGTATTAACAGGAAATTTAGTACATGTGTGAATACATAGACAAAATAGAGTGTCCCTAGTATGCCTCTACTTGACTAGCTCGTTAATCAAAGATGGTTAGGTTTCCTGGCCATAGACATGTGTTGTCATTTGATGAACGAGATCACATCATTAGAGAATGATGTGATGGACAAGACCCATCCGTTAGCTTAGCACAATGACCGTTTAAGCTTTATTGCTATTACTTCCTTCATGACTTATACATATTCCTTTGGCTATGATATTATGCAACCCCCGAATACTGGAGGAACACCTTGTGTGCTATCAAACGTCACAATGTAAGTGGGTGATTATAAAGATGCTCTACAGGTGTCTCCGAAGGTGTTTGTTGGGTTGGCATAGATCAAGATTAGGATTTGTCACTCCGAGTATCGGAGAGGTATCTCTGGGCTCTCTCGATAATGCACATCACTATAAGCCTTACAAGCACGTGACTAATGAGTTAGTCGTGGGATGATGTATTACGGAACGAGTAAAGAGACTTGCTAGTAACGAGATTGAACTAGGTATGATGATACTGACGATCAAATCTCGGGCAAGTAACATACCTATGACAAAGGGAATAACGTATATTGTTATTGCGGTTTGACCGATAAAGATCTTTGTAGAATATGTAGGAACCAATATCAGCATCCAGGTTCCGCTATTGGTTATTGACCGGAGATGTGTCTCGATCATGTAGCCGTCGTGGCGAGGGAGGTCAGCGGGCTCGGGGCTGCGCTCTCCCGGGAGATGCGGAACAGATGGGGTGCGTTGGTCGTGCAAGCGAGGTTAACTCACATTTCTGACGTACTGAGCTAGTTGGGACGGTGCATGCGTGATTTTCTCGGCAGATTAATTTGGGCAGCTCGCTTAGAATATAGGCCGTGGGATTAGATAAACATTGACGACATAGGATCCGTCTGAAAAACGTTTCCATCAGACTACAAATTATAAGTGTATCCCAAATTTAAGAGGAGGCCATGACTCAAGAGGAACAAATTAGTAGGCCAAGAGGGGATAATCACACGTTGAAACACTAATTAGGCCCGAACACTGGCAATGCTTTTCAATAAATGCCAAAATTAAGGGGGGGGGGCACTGGCCCCCTTGGTCCACACTAAAGCTTCGCCAGTGCATGCAACACATGAATACGACACATTCATCCTTTCTCCTCTTTCACCCAACAAATAATATATTTTAAACCGTCATTTCATGTTTAAAACATTGTGTATATTTGAACTCCTAGTGCCAAGACATTTAAAACAAGACAAATTTGAATACATTTCAAACATGTTTAAATGTCAACGTTTCAATCAACTTTTTTTACTCAAACTTTTTCGATGTGTGAAACTGCTTGGAGAAAGCAAATCCATAAAATCAGTCTTTTGAAATCAATCAATTTCTAATCGATTGAAATAAGTGTTTTGAAAAGTGTAAAACCAACATTTTTAAATGAGTGGAATACATTTTTAAAACGAGTGAAACTAGTTTTTTGAAAGGAGTAAATTATTTGTTTGAATGAGTGTACGAGGTTTTTTGAAACAAGTGAAAGCGGTAAATTTAAAATAAGTGAAATTGATTTATTTGTATTGAGTGAAATCAATGTTTTGAAGTAAGTGCAGCGAAATATGGTTTCTTTAAATGAGTAAACCTTTAAAAGGTGTGAAATCCGATTTTTGAAATGATTGAAATTATCTTTGTGAATTGAGCGAAATAAATGTTTTGAAAATAGTGAAACCAACATTTAAAAATGAGTGAAATCATTTTTTTTGTCTTGAGTGAAATAATTGTTTTGAAACAAGTGATTTTTTTTTGGGTTTTGATCAGACTTAAACAAGTGTGAATTACGATAAACCGAGATTTTGAATTGTTTTGGAATGGAGGAAGTACATATGTGTATGGGAGAGTATCAAGTGATACCATACCTTGAATGCTCCCATGATACCAACTTTGAAAAAACAATTTTAGACGTTTCAAAAAATTCTGATTTTTTTTGTGAATGTTCACAATGTAGGGTCCAAATTCAAAATACACATCGAGAAACAACAATGACAGATCTAGCATTAGCATGAATAGTGTCACAAAAAAAGGATAAAAGCAAAATTTACACTATTCACATCTGGATTTGTCTTTGCTCAATTTGCATTTCGAATTTGAACCTGGAATTTTTAGGGGTGCAAACACGTTCCTTTGTGAACATTCATGATTTTTTTCAGAATTTTTTGAAACATGGGAGCATTTAAGATGTGGTATCATGAACTTTTTTTCAAATGGTATCATGGGAGCATTTAAGGTGTGGTATCACTGGATGTCCGCCCATCTGTATATATCAGTCTGTAACTTTTTTGTTTGAGAAACATATCAGTCTGTAACTTGGACTATTTTGCAGTGCTTATATGAATACGGCCTGGCCCACATGATGACACGATGGTTCAGCCCACAAGGCTACCGCCACGCTTGCGTAAATACGGCCGAGCCCACCGGCACAAACCCAAGGCCCAAAACTTGAAGCGGGTTTCCGACCCAACAAGGTGTGCAAAACCCGTCAACCCGCAAAAAACAGCCCTCTTTGCCCTGCTTCTGCGGCTTGTCCCCAAACCCCAAAACCCTACCTCTCCTCTCCCCGCCGTCTCGCCGCCCTCCTCCTCCTCCTCTCGCGCCCCGCCCCCATTTCCTCGCCCGCCCCGGAACCCTAGCTAAACCGGCCGCCGCCGCCGCCGCCGCCGCCATGATCACCGGCGGCCAGAGCTACGTCTCGGCGCCGCCGGCCTTCTCCGCCGACGGCCGCTTCCTCCTCGTCTGCTCCGGCCGCTCCGTCTCCGTCTTCAGCACCTCCACCGGCATGCTGGTAAGCGCAGCCCCCGACCGCGGTTCCTCACCATCTGCGCGAACCTTGTCCATCCGCGCCGCCGCGTGTGGCCTCGTGATTGAAGCTGATGTGGCTCGCCCCTTTGGGGTCTGTCGTGCTGCAGGTGTCGGAGCTGGAGGGGCACGAGGGGGACGTCACGGCCGTCGTGGTGGTGCCGCCGCAGAGCAGCGCCGCGGCGGCCGCCAAGCTCGCGACCCACTGCTGGACGGCGGGGCTCGACGGCTTCCTCATCTACTGGGACTTCGCCACCGCCGAGCTGGTGCGGAAGGTCAAAGTCGACGCCCCAGTCCACTCCATGGTGAGCCGCTCGAGCCATCGTCTTATGCCGAGCCTGTTGATTTGAAGTCGAGATACCGTAGGCGGGGCTAATAATGTTTCTTATCTGATGAGTGCAGGTGATTCCCAACATAAGCAAAAAATTGAAATTGACCGAGGTGTATGCTCCTTTCGCATTCGTCTCTGTGGAAGCTTTGAGCAACAAGGCTATCCAAGATAAGGCAAAGGGCAAGCCAGTTGCTAAAAAGAAGGAATTGTGGGGGCAGCTGAGGATTTATGACTTGTGGAAAGGGTGCCAAGTGGGTTCTGAACTGGCTCAGGTGAGGTTTTCGGATTTGCCCATTCCATTGTCCAGATGAGAATTTATGACATTTTCTATGCTTAGAACTTCACCGTCTCATTATTTTCTTTTATCCAAACAGACACGGAAGCCAGAAAAGATTGTCGTGAGTTGTTCTGGAGAATTTTTGGGCATTGCAAATAAGAGACATCTCTATATATGGAGCATACCTACGAAAGATTTCAACCATGACAATATAAGGAAAATAAAGCTTGGTCACACAAAGAAGTTGAGCACCCTGGCCTTCCATCCAAGTGAGAGAATCGTTGCTGGTGGTGATGCAACAGGGAGGATCTTAATCTGGAGAGGTTTTGGAAAGGCCAAGTTTTCTGGAACACATGGTGCAAAGTCTCAAGTTGATGAAGAAAGGGATGGTGTAAGGGGTAAAGATGATGCGGGTACTTGCACTACATGGCACTGGCATTCTAGCGGAGTGAACTTTCTCAAATTTTCTTCCGATGGAGCTTACTTGCTCTCAGGTTTTGATTACTGATGCTTTTACTGTTTATCGATGCCATTTTTGTGCTACATTTTAGTCTTGTATGTTGACCCTGATGTCTAGTCTTGTAACTTCAGTGACAAGCATCTTCTGATCTTACAGGTGGTATGGAGGGTGTTATTGTTGTATGGCAACTAGATACTGGAAAGAGAAGGTATAAGCCACGTCTAGGATCTCCTCTTCTGTTCTTTGTAGATTCTCCAGACTCTTCCATTTCCTGTGTAAGTATCACTTCTCTTACCTCCTGTATGATATTTCAGTGTATTTACAAGAACCTGAAATCTATTTCTCCTCAGAGAAGTTATTTTGTGATTTAAGAAGTTATGTGAATCTGGTATTCTGGCTTGTCGTAATCCTATATGCCTGTGTGAATAGAAGTTTCGTTTGTTTCAGATGTGTAGACATGCCTAAACTTTGCTCTGCTTCTTGGTTGCGAGTAACGGAAGTTTTAAAAAAATGAGATCATCAGATTCCTAGTAGGCACACCTGGCGTGAAATATGTGAACATGCTTATCATGTAGTCATTCTGCATGTTTTCATAGTATCATTTGGTTGCTACTTCTCGTCTGCTTTATAGTTTGGATGCATTATTCCCTGTCGTGTTGCTGCTAAATTTGTACTCCCTCCATTCAAATGAATAAGGTGTGCAAGCATTTCAAAATTGAACTTTCACCATAAATTAGACCAACTAAATGTGGGTTATATATATGACAAAGACTATACCGTTGAATTCTCGAAAGAAGTTTCCCATGGTACAATGTTTTAGTCGCACAGAACATATATTATGGGTCTATCTTATGGTCAAAGCCCAAAGAGAAAATGTTGTGATAGTATCATGTGTAGTTGCTGTCACAGCAGTATAACATTTCGAAGTAGTACCGTTAGAAGGTTGGTTCATCGATGCCTCTTTGTGCAGTAATATTTACTTAGAGAGGATGCCAATTCATGAATTTGGGCTTGTACAGCTTCATATTAGGAACTGATCAAGCAATGTGATTGGAACTGAATGAATAAAGTATATCTGTCGAGCTTTCACTCTGTTATATAGACATGGACTGTATTTACTTGTAAACTGGGCTGGGATGAGGATGTTGATTGATAAGAATGATATTGACATCATATTCCATTCTGAATTGGGTCGCCAAGACGCCAAGTTTTTCATGCTACAATTTTTTGTTATTTGCAGGTGTCATGTACAAATAACCAAGTTCATCTTTTAAACATGCCTAACATGGAGGTCCTGAAAACCGTTGCTGGAATTAAGGTTTGTGCATCAAAATCTGCAGTTCCGCCCTTTAATTGTTTATGCCAGCAAATGACATCGCCAGATTTTGGTTACCCTTGTTCTGACAACTATTCAATATGCTTGAGACTTATGGCTGATTGGCTATGAGGGTGCTTGGATCCAAGGGACTATTTTTAGTCTGACTAAAAATAGTCTCTTTTAGAGGCTAAAGTTCCAAGCACCCCTGACTAAAGAGAGGCTAGGACTAGTCTTGAGGCTAAAATTTTTTAGCCATAGGAAACCTACTAAAATATGTATTAGCCCTCTCTCTCCTCATTTAATTCCTCTCCTTTAACACATGCGAGTTCTGGATTGGAGGGTTTGGAGGATAATAAATGCTCAATAACTTGATTTTAGTCTCTTTAGTATTTGGATCCAAGCATGGGTGAGGCTAGCAAGTTTTAGTCCCACTACTTTTAGTCATGGGACTAAAACGTATCCAAGCACCCTCTATATATATTGTCTCTGTTTATCTCCCCTTATGGTTTTACCCTCTGTGTTTGTCTCCTCAGCTACCTATTGCTTCCGCGGACTTGAGTCGACGAGATGTGTGTGGATTTGATTCCACTAATGGCCTTGTTGCTATACCAACACAAGATTACTGCATACAATTCTATAATTTGTTTGAGAACACTGAGGTTTCAGAGGTAAGACAATCAACTTAAGAGATTTATTGTGCGCAACATTTTAGTAAGATTGACCCAGTATTGTTAACCTGCTCAGGTGCAAGTGTGTGAGAGGAACTTTCAGCCTGTTGACGATATTACGGTGTGATACCTTTGTCCTATCCTGCCTTTGTTTAACCACTTAAGTTCTCTTCTTTATAGTCTATGTTTCTTTTTAATGAATTTTCTTCTCAATGGTTATGTTGTATCTTATTATGTGATAATATTTCAAAGCACCAAAGTCATTTTGCTGTAATCTTCTGAACATGGTTGACATACTTGCTGTGTCGTATTTACTACTCTTTCTGTAAACAAATATTAAGGCATTTTAGATCACTAAAATAGTGATGTAGAACGTCTTATATTTGTTTACATAGGGAGTATTATAGATTTCTTTCATTGGGATCTCTGTAATAAACCATTATGTGATATTCATAATTTGTCAGTCTCTGTTTGGTATTCACAATTTGACACCTTTCTTTTTTCCCTTAATATAGTTGTACATCTCTTTAGTTTCCTTGTCCATTGGTGGCAATTTAATGTGCACTGTGGAGGTCAAGCTTCCTGAAGAAGAATTAGGTGGCCTTGTTACACTGAAATTTTGGAACCAAGGGTCTCGTGCTGGACAATTTCATCTGTCCACTGTCATTTATGAGCCTCACAGGTTGGTGTACATGCTTATTAGGTCACTGATAGATATATAGTGATACTATGTTTTCTGACTCACATGTTCCATAACAGTGATGCTGGGATTTCTGCCGTTGCTTTCCATCCAGGAAAGAACATGGCTGTGAGTTCTTCGTTTGGTGGCAACTTCAAGGTGTGCATGTCATATCAGCTTTGTGGATGATGCCTTATTTGATTCTCTCCGTATCCTGAGTATATTTTGACCTGTAGGTGTGGGTCCAAAGTTTGTCTTTACAATCGAGTGACGGAAAAAGTCAATCTGGTTGGAGATGCCAATCAGTTGGCTCATACAAGTGAGTTGACCATGATTTTCCTTTAAACAATACATGTTTACATTTAGTTGTATAAAGACTAGTTATAAGCATATTTAGTGTAACTGCTTAATGACCTGTCTAATCACACATATAAAGAGCAATCATTTCATTTATTGTCCATTGACTTGTTAAATGATGCAGATGATATTTTGAATAACTTAATTTTGTAGGAAGAAACCTATGACAGCCGCAGCCTTCTCAGGCGATGGATCTGTTCTTGCGGTTGCAGCTGAGAGCGTCATTACTCTGTGGGACCCTGATAATAATGCACTTGTTGGCGTGATTGCAGAAGCACTATCGGTATTTATTGTTCTTTCTGTTGTACTTTTGCCACTATATTGACCCTGGTGATTTGATTTTTTCCCTCTTAAATTTGCAGCCCATTACAAAACTTTCTTTCGCTGGGGATTCGGCTTATTTGATGTCTCTATCTCAGAGTTCAAAACCACAGGTTGCTGTGTGGAATGTGTCAAATCTTTCCATGGAATGGTCTTACACCCTTTTCGCAGAAGGTATTAAACTATGACGGCAAATTTCCATGAAGGCGGAATAGCATCTAGCACACGATGAATGCTTTACATTTTTCACTATGCATTCTATTTCTAGCATTGGGTAACCCAGTTGTGGAGTTCTGAATCAGTAATATTGGTTTAACCGTAGAAGCATCAAGCTGCTTAGCCATGCCAATTAGAGGCACACAAATGATCTGGCACAACCTTGTTGCACCAGCTTTTACTGGTTGCACGACTTTTACTCATTTAATAACTCAGCCCAGTATGACCATTCGGATAAATTTGGCTATCTTCAAGGGCTACCAAATGATCACTCAAGTAGCCCAGTTCCAGTGTAATACTGTTAATAGATGTGGTTCATGATCCAATTGTGTTACACACTTTCATCATATGGAGTAAAGCACCACACTATAATTAGGGTTGGGGTCCCTTGTTCTAGCCTGGTTCCTTGTACCAACAAAACAAAATGTTTTCAGGCAAGCACATTTGATCTAGTTCTAATGTTAGTGTTTATGCTTTGACAGCTGCATGTTGTTCTTCAAGTAAGAGTGAATTTGCGGTTCTTTCTCTTCTAAGCTGTCCTGAAGGAGGAGCACCAGCAGAGCAAGATGGGATAATACTGATTTTCGATGCAGAAAATTCAAAACCGGTTTCCTCCTGGTCTGTAAAGAAGGTATGCTCAGATAACTTGCTATATTTCATGACCAACTACTTTTGAAGTGCAATATAGACTTTGTGAAAGTGAATTTTTTGTTATTGTCCACTTTAAAAAGTTGCAGCTTTGTAATCACAGAATTTTTCGACTAGGCTTATGAGAGATGAGCTGGCACTTGGCCAACCCATTCTATTTGTTAAACCAAGCAAGTGGGCTATGTTTAGAGTTAACATTAAATGGTCCATTCACTGTCTTGTTCCTCTAAGGCTCTAACCACACTGGTAGTTCATTGTGTGTTGTCTAGGTTCTGTTGGTTTTGTTGTTTGGTTTCTCCTCCACTGAATATATCTACTTTTTTAAAAGGGGAATTCACCAGGGAGAGTATTAATTCGTACGCTTTGATTACCTTCTCATTTCTTTCAGGCAAAAGGAGGTAGCATTGCTTTTTTGAAGGATGGTCCCTCTTTCGATGCAAGCACAGACGGCACAAGAGGTGGAGAGGCTTCATTGCTGGTTTACGTAAATGGTTCACATGAATATGTTATCTTTGATCCCCTAAAGAACGAGGAGCCGCAAATCAGCAAGAGCACACGGAAAAACATTCAAGCCGATGAACCTGGTGAGTTTGTTGTACGACTTTGTTGCTTTCTTAACCTGCGCACTTGATTGTTAAATGCCATCATACCTCAAAGAGACTTTCTGAATATCATTTACATCGTGCCTGGTGAAAGCAATTTTGACCTATTCCTTGCTGCACTAGAAGTGATAGAAAATGTACTCATGGTCATCTCTGTTGTTTCAGCACCAATCGGTTATGCTTCTATTTATGGAGAACTTCCAAAACTGGAACTGAAGAAAGAGGTTTCAGATATCCCATTTATCCCATCAGACAGACCCTGGGAAACTATATTCACTGGATCATCTCATGCTCTCCCGCCTCTCACGAAACTGTGTTCTGTTTTCTTGGCATCATTGCTGGAGAAGAGACCGGTTACAGACGAGTGAGAAGCACCCACCGCAGTTTTGTCGCAATATATAATGGTATACTTGCTAGTTGCAGTTGTCAGTGTAGAAGCAAACGAAAGCCGACTCGTGCCGCCAAGGCAAACGGTTTATGCCCAGAAGGCCGCAGTATCATGGACATCAGCGCTTGTCACGCAATCCGGTGGGTGTTGGCAGTGAAATTTGGTGACTGGATCAGAGCTCCTTTTGTAGTGATATTTAGTAGTGTCAGTGAATCAGTCTACTGATCCTAGCAATTTTGCCCGTCACAGTTTAATCTGTAATCTGAACTTTTGTTGTGATAATTGAGTGTTTTCAGCCAGTGAAGAGTTTGTGGCACGACGATACAATCATAACCTGTACATCACGCGATGTTGATCGGATGATTTGGAGACTGAAAATCTGTCGTTTTTATTATTAATCTATCCTTGCACGCATGGTTTACTTGATAATATATATGTGAAATGTATATACTTCTGTACTTTCATGCCAAATGGTTGACAAACATGCGCAGGCCAAGTGTGCCCGCCATGGCATGACCAACAGCATGCCCAATGGATATGGGGGCATCATCTCTGAAGCAGAAGGCGGATAGTGTGTTCTCCAGGATTTCTGCTCGTCAATATGCTCTCTATCGCTTGAACCGCGGTTTCATTGATGCGAACCAATTCGTCATCAGAGATGTCAGTGCATGACGCACCCTTGGGCACTTTATTATAAGCCGAGACAACTTGGCAGAGTTGAGTCCACCGTCTGGGGAGGATGGACATTGAGTCGGTCGGGCAATTGGGCATGTTTGTTAGTTCTGAGTTATACATTTTGAAATCAAATTTCATATAGCTATTACAGTTACAGTTATGGCAAAAACACAGCTCACTTCTTTTAATTTGATCAGAGTTTGCCCGCAACCAGTGGCTCTTCGGAAGATTGCTTGTATGCCAAGAAACACCTCTTCGATAGTTGTTTTTACAACAATTCATTGCAGCATCAAGATAGGCAGGTTTGGCTAAATGCACTACAGAGAATTCCGGGCAAGATGATTTTACTCAATATAAGCTGCGAAAACAGTTTTGCAAGAATTTTGTTGTGGTACAAAGGATGAAGAGAAACTAAAACTAAAAGGTTTGCATGTACAAATCTTGCGCTCTCCGATGCGTGCAGTGGAACCTAGTAAACGAAAACTACATCAGAGCCGCCATTCTTCCCCTCTCCAAAATTTTAGGCTCTTGGATGCATCCAGAAGCATCAACCGCCCCCCATTCCCCCCTTCAAAATGTAGCCCCTCAGCCAACCGTATGGTACATTTTGTTTCCTATCCATCATAAAAGTTGTCCAAAGGGACCTCACTCGGTTTAGCCACATCAGAATCCTGGCCAGTAAACAGAACATTAGTTAATTATATAGGTGCATGTGTTGTTGTACTCGCACAAAATGCTATATCCAGAAGATTTTTACCTGCATTTTATCCCAGTCCTTCAATTTCGAGCCAAGCATGCATGTGTCACGTAGAGGGGCCCACCCCGGCTCATCTTCACCTTTGCCGATATTCTAATAAGCAGATTAATTATGAGGTACATGAAAGAAATCCACAAGTAAAGTTCAGTTATATATGCAACACTGTATTAAAAATGTGTTGCAGAATACTTGGAAACCTGCAGTTTAGCAAGTTAACTACACCAACCAGTGAACTAGCAGCTTAGTTGGATAAAGCAATGATCCAACTTTTTTTTTACTATTGTTAGGATCCCCTGTTTACCCGATGATTATGGTAGGGTACTAGCATTTATCCCCCAACTACTCATACCCAAGCCTCTATATCTGGGAGCTTGTTCGCTCTAAGATTCATCCACTTGGATGAAAAGGACTTCTGTCTACGCTGTGCTAGCGGTGCCGCTGTCGACGTCGCTTCCGGACGTTGCTGATCAGTGCGCGTTCTCTCGCGTCTTCCGGTGATTTTCGTGGTCGCTTAGTGATGGTTCGTCCTACTTCCATCCGTGCTGGTCCGCGTCGCCGGGTCGCCAAGCAGCACCGACTGCTCATGCCGTGCAAGAGCTAAGAGATGGCGACGCGGCTAGCTGTTCCTACGTGCAAGTCCAGGCCTACGACGCGAACGCCGCGACAGGCCCGTGCTCGGCCGCAAGAAGCTAGGCTGTGACGAGGCCTACCGCTTTATCGCCGGCCAGGGAAGATTCTTGATGCAGAATGGCTCGGACGTGGATAGCGACGTGAGGGCCGAGGACCTAGAGTCGGCCATGGTGGACCTGTGGGCGTTCCGGTTGCCGGCGCTGGAGGTGGGCGTCACCGGTAGCAGGCCAAGCGCGAGTAGTGGCTGGCTACGGAGGTTGACGTGCGCGGCGACGGCCGTGCACCCAGATAGTCTGCCTGCTACGTCGCCATCGTTGGGACGCCGGGCCGGACGAACAGGGTCCGTGTGAGGGAGCGCCGAGCGCCTGCTGCGTCGCCAGTGACTGCAACAGCGTCGCCTCCGCCGATGCAGGACCGCCCTCTCTCCTCTCCACGTCATGTCTGCGCTCTGCGGTGGCCGCTGAGACGACGACGGTCTCTGATGGTGCATGCGGAAGCGTCTTGTGTACGTTTGCGGACGTTGCCCGGTGATGGAGGAGGCCATCGTCGTCGTCCCCCGCTTCTACCAAATCAACGACCTCATTCCGCCTCCCCGCGACACTTCGTCGTCGTGTATTACGACGGCGATGGTGGCGCTCAGGTCGCTGTCTATTGCTAGGACATGCTAATGCTGCGGTCGCCGAGGAGCTGCGTACTGCAGACGACCGCGCCGGCGCCTCCAACGACCCGAGCTCTCTGGACTCCAAAAAAAGGACTGCTTCTGCCGTGTTGACGCCGAGGCCGAGGCATCGACGATCTCGACCTCGTGCTCGCCCGACCCGTCAGCGCCTTGATCCCATCCAACCCCGCTCTAGCTCGCGCTCGCCGTGTCGACCTCATTCATGCCAGGCCGTCGGCGCCCCGTCGAAAACGGCGCTAGGAGGCGCTCCAGCTCCCTGTCGCCTTGACTCCATGTGAACTTCAGCATAGTGCTCGCATGGCGGCTGCCTCGCCCTCGCACTCTTGGCCATGCGTCCTACCGCCCCGTGCCGCCGCGTTGCATGCTTCCGGCTTGCGGGGGCTGCCGCTGCATAGCATGCGTGCACGGCTCCGCTGTATCGTCTCTCAGTGTGTTTGTGTGCATGGTGGGTGCGTGTGTCCGTGTTTGCTTCTATTGACCTGAGCGCACACTTGAGGTTGTGGGTGCCCATAGTTAATCCATCTTCACTAATTAATCAACCATGCTTCTTATTAATTCTAACGCAAGTTGTGCACCGGCTGTTTTTAGTTCCAGTTCTACAGCTTTGAAATGATAATATTGATTAGTTTTTTCTTATCGCTGTTTACGCATGTTTTTGGCTTTAATTTAAATAATTCCAAGCCCTACAATAGATACGGTTGGCCAAGGTAGTTGGTGTATCCACCATTAATTTGCATGGTTTTGATGCTGAAGAATTTTTATTTTTTTTGCAATAGGCTTAAAATGTTGTCCTCACGGATCTTGAATGTGTATCCTCGTAGAATATACTGAACTGGTACTGCTTAATATACTGAACAGGTCATGCTACATTTATCCTCATTTAAACTTTCTTCAACGTGGGCAGGCTACAGATAAATAGAAGGTAATCTTGTTGGTCCAGGGTGAGCCTTCTTGGATGTTGTAAGTTCAGTGGATTTCAAGCTCCAGCAAAACCAGCGTCCATTTGATCTATCCCCCGACCAACATAGAGGACTGAGTAACATCAGAAGACTGGTAAGCATTAGTGTTTTACTTATTTATTCCACTTACTTGCTCTTCTCACTGCTCTATTCTGCTGTAATCTGTTACAGAGAAGTTGGTATAAGAACTTGATTTTTTATGAGATGTATCTAACAGACTCCAATCATGCACATGAAGTCATATTGATTGAATGATCGTTGTGCATGCAGAACAGGTAATGCTTCGGAGCAAGGGTCTCAAAACTATGCAAACGATTTTCCGAGGTGCTGGTGCCATGTTGTCGATTTAACTTTGTCAGGAAACCCCTTCGCCCACCACATAACAGGCAAGATATTTTTATTGCCAAGTAACTAATCCGATTGGATATTTTCTGCTTTTATCTGCCTTTGAAGCTATTTACTTTCTTTTTAGAAAATAAAATTTGGAAAGTATTGTTTCCTAACTATGACAGAATTTAATTGTAGGGTGAAGATGAGAAAATTTATAAAAAAGAAGCCCCTCTGGACGCATGAGATGGATGGATTTTTACTGCACATTACTGGAAAACCATTGTAGCTTTTCAATTTCAGGTTGGTCAGTTTTCTTCCCTTCAAAGGGTGCATGGCGTGAAGTTATTGCTGATCTAACCTGGAAGAATCCCATAGGCTGTATAACTGTTACGAGAGCTTGGTGTAATCTAATGCAAACCGGAACTAGATTAGCAGTTCCAAAGATGAATGGAGCAGCGGAGTTGCATATGAAGGCAAATCTAACAAGTTTGCATCATAGTTGCCTAGGAAGGTAGGAACTCATTTTCTGCTGTACTAACTGAACTATTTTCTTATAGGCAATGAGATTTTGATCATGGAAGGATGCGGCTATTTTGATGAGAGTATAATGCAGGAGATTGGTTATTAGATCTGACTGTATTGTAATGTAGTACTCCCTCCGTCTCAAAAGAAGTTAGTACAAAATTGACACACTTATTTTGGGACGGAGGGAGTACATTATTGTGATTTTTTTGCTTATGTTGTACACAACTAGAATAGGCAACAATGAGATGGTCTATCTACACGAAGTTTAGTTCAGAAACTACATGCAAATGTTAAAAATTCAGAATGTTCGGGAGAGAGTAGAACAGAGAAGGGAGAGAAGGAACAACCAAGATCCAAGCTTTGTGCTACCACTCAATCACATATGGTCTACAATCTTGGTTACTCAATGTTCAGATTATTGTAATTTTTGTACCTAAAAGCTCTTAACTACATTAAGCGTTTATAATTTTCAAATATTAATAGTTAAGTTCTTGAAACCCTATGAAGCAATCACTTGTACCCCATGATCTTACTACGCTTCACATAGCTGAGTTAGTGCTATGTTTTGCATGACATTCTTTGATGAATCTTCATTTGTTGGTCAATGTTATCCTGGTCTACATGGTTACATTTTTTTGTTTCAAATAATAGTGCTTTCCTCATCAATGGGTTTTGCTTTAGGTAATATAAGACACATGACCGATGTCCATGAGGGGAGCAGTTCTCAGATTTCCCATTGTCAGCAAAACGGCCAAGGTCCTATTTCTTAGTGGATAGTTGGTTTCTGGTGGATCCAATCACCATTTCTTGGAAAATATTTCCTGAGCAAATGGTACAAGTGATCATGTACCAATGCTTTCACTTGAGCCTGTAGAAGCAGTACTTACCGAAAAAGGCTTTCGCCCCGCTTTATAAATAAAGCAAACCGCCAAAGAGCACACATACAAAGTCAAGTCCACACACACACACCCAGGTCCCACAACAAAGTACAGAAGTTCTGCTGAGGGCACAGCTCAACAAGCCCAAAGAAAAATAAAGGAACAGAACACGCCGGACGAAGAAAACGCCTAGTCTGGTTTCGGCGGCGGCGGCGGGGGCGGCGGCGATAGGCGGACGACCATCAAGCGAAGATCGGCGATGAAGGCTGAGATGGCGTCGCGGTCCCGAGGGCGGCTAAGCGGCCACCAAAGCTGCAAGAAACTCGAGAGTTTGAAAAGAGCGTTAGAAGCCCGTCGGAGAGGCGTGCGCTGAATCACAAGCTTATTGCGGACAGTCCAGAGGGTCCATGCAAGGATCTCGATATCGAGCCACCTAATGTGGTGAGAGGTCATGAGGGACATCTGGAGTTCGGCAAATAGGTCAGGGAAGTTGGTGTGGCACCAATTTCCACCGACCGCTTCGCGAAAGCAGCTCTAGAGGAACTGAGCGGACACACATGAGAAGAAAATGTGGTTCGAGTCTTCCGGGACCCCACAAAGCGGGCAGATGCTCATACCCGGGCCATTCCGCTTGCGCACCTCCACCCCAGACGGGATCCGACCGCGAATCCATTGCTACATGAAGATACAGATCTTCAGGGGCAGGCGGATGGACCACACCATCGAAAGGGGAAGAGGGGCGGAAGATGGGGCGATGGCCATGTATAGCGACTTGGTGGAGAATTGGCCCGAAGGCTCAAGGCGCCAACGCACCGGGTCAGGGCCATCATCCACCATCGGTTCGTGGAGAGCAACACAGTCAAGAAACTCATGCCAGGCGGCGGATTCCATGGGGCCAAAGGCCCGCCGGAAAGCAAGGCGCCCTAAGTCAAGAAGGGCCCTATCCACAGAGATCACAGGATCGACGGAGATGGAGAAGAGGCCGGGAAAGCGAGCCGCAAAGGGAGTGTCCCCGGCCCAGCGATCAAACCAGAACAGCATCGATGTTCCAGATCCCACCGAGATGGAGGTCCCGATATGGAGGACCGGGAGAAGCTGGACAATCGACTGCCAGAACTGAGATCCGCCAGACTTCTGGCAAAAGGCGAGGGGTTGTCCACGCAAGTATTTGTTCCGGATGATGTCCAGCCAAAGGCCACCATGCCCTTGCGAGATGCGCCAAAGCCA
The DNA here is from genome assembly GCF_018294505.1 of Triticum aestivum. NCBI lineage: Eukaryota > Viridiplantae > Streptophyta > Magnoliopsida > Poales > Poaceae > Triticum > Triticum aestivum. The sequence continues at coordinate 47,522,548 of NC_057806.1, read as the reverse complement.
GCGGGAGAGTAGGGCGATATTCATCCGTTTAGAGCACATGATGCCAAGGCCACCTTGCTCCCGGGGTTTGCAAATGTCAGGCCAACTGACCATATGATACTTCTGCTTGTCATTGTCGCCCGCCCAGTAAAAGCGGGACTGGACCTTGGCGACCTCCTTGTGAAGGGTCTCGTGGAGGCTGTAGAAACTTATGAGGAACAAGAGAAGGCTGGAGAGGAAAGAGTTGATGAGGATCGTCCGGGCCGCTTTGGAAAGCCACCTCCCCTGCCATGGCTCGATGCGCGTTTGGAGCTTGGACACGGAGGGGCGCAAGTCTGCGACAGTGAGCCGAGAGTCACTAATGGGCGTCCCCAGGTATGTTGTGGGGAAGGAACCCATGCGGCAATTAAGCCTGTTGGCGATGGCCAAAGCCTCCGCGGGGGAGTATCCCATCACCATCACATCACTCTTGGCGAAGTTGATCTTGAGGCCCGACATCTGTTGGAAGCAGAGAAGGAGGAACTTGAGGTTGGAGATATCCGTCTCCGAGCCTTCGACCATGATGATAGTGTCGTCAGCATACTGGAGGATGGAGATCCCGGAGCCACCGACGAGGTGGGGAGTAATCCCGCGAATATGGCCCGCGGCTGTCGCCTTATCAAGGATGGACGCCAGCGCGTCGATGACCATATTGAACAAGAACAGGGAGAAGGGGTCACCTTGTCGGACCCCACAAAGGGTGGGGGAAGAAAGGGCCGATCTCACCGTTTATGTTCACGGCCGTGCACCCGCAAGTGACCATTTGCATTACTCTCATGATCCACTGATCGTCGAAACCCTTTCGAAGAAGGACTTCCCGAAGGAAGGGCCAGCTAACCGTGTCATAAGCCTTATGGAAGTCAATCTTCAGAAATACCGCCTTGAGGTTTTTGGTGCAAACCTCATGGAGGACTTCATGAAGGACTAGGACCCCATCCAGGATGTAACGACCCTTAATGAAGGCCGACTGGTTGGGATGTGTCACACGATCAGCCAGCATGGTCACCCTATTGGCATACCCTTTGGCCAGGATCCGGAAGATCACGTTAATGACAGTGATCGGGCGAAATTGACGGATGTCGGACGCCCCAAGGACCTTTGGGATGAGAGAGAGATGATCCCTTAGTTGAGGCGTCCGAGATCAATGGCGCCAACGTAGAACTCGTCGAAGATAGCCATGACCTCCGGTTTAATCACGTTCCAGAAGGCCTGGAAGAATTTAACAGGGAGGCCATCCGGACCAGGCGCTGAGGAGGGGTTCATGCCCTTGATGGCTTCCCAGACCTCCTGCTCGGAGGAGGGGGCCGTAAGGGCCGCGTTCTCCGACTCAGACACCAACTGGGGCCCAGCCCAACAATCGGGGGCAAGAGAGAGGCCGCTCCGAGGAACGACAGAGAATAAGGATCTATAGAATCCGTCGACGTGGGATCGGATGTCGTGAGGGTCATGAAGGAGTGTCTCACCATCCCACAAAAGAGGGATGGTGTTGCGTCCACGGCGGCCGTTGGCAATGGCCTGAAAGTACGCCGTATTCGCGCCGCCCTTCAGGACCCATTTCTGAGCCCCATGAAGGCACCAATAAGCCTCCTCATCGGTGTAAATCACGGAGAGCTGGTCTTCCAGGTCGTACTGGGAAAGCCACTCGTCCGGAGAGAGGCCCACCGCATCAGCGCGCAGGTCAAGGACCTGGATCGCGGATAACAACACCTTCTTGCGCTCCCGGAGGTCACGACCCAGGTTAGCACCCCACCCCTTCTAGAACTGCCGTCCACGCTTCGCGCAGAAGTGCCACGAGTCAATGGCCGAGGGGGACGGGGGTGGGGGTGGGCGCGAGCCTCGACCCACCGAGCGATAACCGCGTCGATGAACCCGGTTTGGGAGAGCTAGAAGGTCTCAAACTGGAATTGAGGGGTGATTGACGAACGCTCGTCAGCCGAGGAGAGGAGCAGAGGGACATGATTCGAGCCAATCCGGGTGATGGCGCGAAGGGAGGCAAGGGAGCAGCGGAGGTCCAACTTGGGGGACACTAGGACCCAGTCCAAGACAGACTGGGTCGGGGTGGCCTGCCGGTTGGTCCAGGTGAACCTGGCACCAATCCTATCAATTTCGCAGAGACCAAGGTCGGCAATGAAGTCATTGAACATTTGCATCCAAGCAAAGCAGACATTAGCATTGCTCTTGTCTTCCGCAACACGAAGGAGGTTAAAATCGCCACCCACCACCACCGGAAGGGAGGCCGCGGAGATCTTCCGATGGAGCTCCTCGAGAAAGGCGGCAGACCGACTATGGTCTGCCGGCCCGTAGACGATGATGACCTCCCACTTGAAGTTGAGAGACCTCTCGAAAAGCTCCATGCTCACAAAGAATTCTCCCCGATCCATGCTCCCCACCTCAAAGGTGGCATCCTTCACGCCTAAAAGGATGCCACCTGAGTGGCCGGCACTCCCACTAGAAGGGAGCCAATGCCACGCAAAGAGGTGGGAGCTCAGACAGTCAAGCTCAGGGAGAGAGAATTCAAGACGCATGGTTTCTTGGATGGCAACTATGTCAATGTGTTCCTCACGCATGTACTCTATGAGTTGACAGCGTCGGCCATCATGGCCAAAACCGCAGATGTTCCAGAACAGGGCACGCATTAAGGCGCCATTGGGGGCTGCTTGACCCAAGGACACGAGAGGCACTTTGAGCACGGAGGGCCGCGGTGCGGGAGCGAGTGCGACCACGGATTTCGACCTCCCCCACCAGGGAAGGGGCACCTAACTGCCTCAACGCCGCCGGGGGAGGGGCCTCACCGGCCGAGGGCGGAACAGGAGGCAGAAGGAGAGCCGCATGGGCCTCCGCGAGCCTCCTATCAAGGATCTCGCGGGTGCGGATAGCCGCAATCTGGACTAAGGGGGGCCAACTTCCCCCCTAAAAATGATCGCCGAGTCAGAGGCCACCTTCGCGAGGTTGGCAAGAGGAATCGACTCAAGAGCAGAGAAGGAACAAGACGAAGCTGAAGGGGGAAAGACAGGCGTACCTGGCTCCAGGTTCCGAGCAGCAACTGTTGGGGAACGTAGTAATTTCAAAAAATTTCCTACGCACATGCAAGATCATGGTGATGCATAGCAACGAGAGAGGAGAGTGTTGTCTACGTACACTCGTAGACCGAAAGCGGAAGCGTTAGCACAACGCGGTTATGTAGTCGTACGTCTTCTTGGCCCGACCGATCAAGCACCGAAACTACGGCACCTCCGAGTTCTGGCACACGTTCAGCTCCATGACGATCCCCGGACTCCGATCCAGCAGAATGTCGGGGAAGAGTTCCGTCAGCACGACGGCGTGGTGATGATCTTGATGTTCTACCGTCGTAGGGCTTCGCCTAAGCACCGCTACAATATTATCGAGAATTATGGTGGAAGGGGGCACCGCACACAGCTAAGAGATCAATGATCAATTGTTGTGTCTTTGGGGTGCCCCCTGCACCCGTATATAAAGGAGCAAGGGAGGAGGAGGCCGGCCCTAGGAGGGGGCGCGCCAAGTGTGGAGTCCTACTAGGACTCCCTAGTCCTAGTAGGATTCCACCTCCCATATGGAATAGGAAAAGAGGAAGGGAAAAGGAGAAGGAAGGAAGGGGGCGCCCCCCTTCCCTAGTCCAATTCGGACCAGACCAAGGGGAGGGGTGCGACCACCCTTGAGGCCCTTTTCCTTCTTTCCCGTATGGCCCAATAAGGCCCAATACGTATTCCCATAACTCTCCAGTACTCCGAAAAATATCCGAATCACTCGGAACCTTTTCGATGTCCGAATATAGTCGTCCAATATATCGATCTTTACGTCTCGACCATTTTGAGACTCCTCGTCATGTCCCCGATCTCATCCGGGACTTCGAACTCCTTCGGTACATCAAAACTCATAAACTCATAATATAACTGTCATCGAAACCTTAAGCGTGCGGACCCTACGGGTTCGAGAACAATGTAGACATGACCGAGACACGTCTCCGATCAATAACCAATAGCGGAACCTGGATGCTCATATTGGCTCCCACATATTCTACAAAGATCTTTATCGGTCAGACCGCATAACAACATACGTTGTTCCCTTTGTCATCGGTATGTTACTTGCCCGAGATTCGATCGTCGGTATCTCAATACCTAGTTCAATCTCGTTACCGGCAAGTCTCTTTACTCGTTCCGTGATACATCATCCTGCAACTAACTCATTAGTTGCAATGCTTGCAAGGCTTAAGTGATGTGCATTACCGAGAGGGCCCAGAGATACCTCTCCGACAATCGGAGTGACAAATCCTAATCTCGAAATACGCCGACCCAACAAGTACCTTCGGAGACACCTGTAGAGCACCTTTATAATCACCCAGTTACGTTGTGACGTTTGGTGGCACATAAAGTGTTCCTCCGGTAAACGGGAGTTGCATAATCTCATAGTCATAGGAACATGTATAAGTCATGAAGAAAGCAATAGCAACAAACTAAACGATCAAGTGCTATGCTAACGGAATGGGTCAAGTCAATCACATCATTCTCCTAATGATGTGATCCCGTTAATCAAATGACAACTCATGTCTATGGTTAGGAAACATAACCATCTTTGATCAACGAGCTAGTCAAGTAGAGGCATACTAGTGACACTCTGTTTGTCTATGTATTCACACATGTATAATGTTTCCGGTTAATACAATTCTAGCATGAATAATAAACAATTATCATGATATAAGAAAATAAATAATAACTTTATTATTGCCTCTAGGGCATATTTCCTTCAGTCTCCCACTTGCACTAGAGTCAATAATCTAGTTCACATCGCCATGTGATTTAACATTAATAGTTCACATCACCATGTGATTAACACCCATAGTTCACATCGACATGTGACCAACACCCAAAGGGTTTACTAGAGTCAATAATCTAGTTCACATCGCTATGTGATTAACACCCAAAGAGTACTGAAGTGTGATCATGTTTTGCTTGTGAGAGAAGTTTAGTCAACGGGTCTGCCACATTCAGATCCGTATGTATTTTGCAAATTTCTATGTCAACAATGCTCTGCAGGGAGCTACTCTAGCTAATTGCTCCCACTTTCAATATGTATCCAGATTGAGACTTAGAGTCATCTGGATCAGTGTCAAAACTTGCATCGACGTAACCCTTTACGACAAACCTTTTGTCACCTCCATAATCGAGAAACATATCCTTATTCCACTAAGGATAATTTTGACCAATGTCCAGTTATCTACTCCTAGATCACTATTGTACTCCTTTGCCGAACTCAGGGCAGGGTATACAATAGGTCTGGTACACAGCATGGCATACTTTATAGAACCTATGGCTGAGGCATAGGGAATGACTTTCATTCTCTCTCTATCTTCTGTTGTGGTCGGGTTTTGAGTCTCACTCAACTTCACACCTTGTAACACATGCAAGAACTCCCTTTTGACTGTTCCATTTTGAACTACTTCAAAATCTTGTCAAGGTATGTACTCATTGAAAAAACTTATCAAGCGTACTGATCTATCTCTATAGATCTTGATGATCAATATGTAAGCAGCTTCACCGAGGTCTTTCTTTGAAAAAATCCTTTCAAACATTCCTTTATGCTTTGCGGAATAATTCTACATTATCTCCGATCAACAATATGTCTTTCACATATACTTATCAAAAAATGCTGTAGTGCTCCCACTCACTTTCTTGTAAATACAGGCTTCACCGCAAGTCTGTATAAAACTATATGCTTTGATCAACTTATTAAAGCGTATATTCCAACTCCGAGATGCTTGCACCAGTCCATAGATGGATCGCTAGAGCTCGCATATTTTGTTAGTACCTTTAGGATTGACAAAACCTTCTGGTTGCATCATATACAACTCTTATTTAATAAATCCATTAAGGAATGCAGTTTTGTTTATCCATTTGCCAGATTTCATAAATGCGGCAATTGCTAACATGATTCAGACAGACTTAAGCATAGATACGAATGAGAAACTCTCATCGTAGTCAACACCTTGAACTTGTCGAAAAACTTTTTTTGCGACAATTCTAGCTTTGTAGATAGTAACACTACTATCAGCGTCCGTCTTCCTCTTGAAGATCCATTTAATCTCAATGGCTCGCCGATCATTGGGCAAGTCAATCAAAGTCCATACTTTGTTCTCATACATGGATCTCATCTCAAATTTCATGGCCTCAAGCCATTTCACGGAATCTGGGCTCATCATCGCTTCCTCATAGTTCGTAGGCTCGTCATGGTCAAGTAACATGACCTCTAGAACAGGATTACCGTACCACTCTGGTGCAGATCTCACTCTGGTTTACGTACGAGGTTCGGTAGTAACTTGATCTGAAGTTACATGATCATCATCATTAGCTTCCTCACTAATCGGTGTAGTAGTCACAGGAACAAATTTCTGTGATGAACTACTTTCCAATAAGGGAGCAGGTACATTTACCTCATCAAGTTCTACTTTCCTCCCACTCACTTCTTTCGAGAGAAACTCCTTTTCTAGAAAGGATCCATTCAAAGCAACGAATATATTGCCTTCGGATCTGTGATAGAAGGTGTACCCAACATTTTCTTTTGGGTATCCTATGAAGACGCACTTCTCCGATTTGGGTTAGAGCTTATCAGGTTGAAACTTTTTCACATAAGCATTGCAACCTCAAACTTTAAGAAACGACAGCTTAGGTTTCTTGCCAAACCATAGTTCATACGATGTCGTCTCAATGGATTTAGATGGTGCCCTATTTGACATGAATGCAGCTGTCTCTAATGCATAACCCCAAAACGATAGTGGTAGATCGGTAAGAGACATCATAGATCGCACCATATCTAATAAAGTACGGTTATGACATTCGGACACACCATTATGCTGTGGTGTTCCAGGTGGCGTGAGTAGTGAAACTATTTCACATTGTTTCAACTGAAGGCCAAACTCGTAACTCAAATATTTTACTTCTGCGATCATGTAAGTGCATCTAGTGCCACCCCTAGTTGGTTTTGGAGTATTGACGACAAACCTAGTTGAGGGACTAATGTGTTTGTGAGAATTGCAGGATAACACAGGTAGAATTCCCTCATTGATTCGGTTTTACTACCAGAGATGACCCCTAAAAATGTATGAAGACATTGAAGTCAAAGGTGGTATATGAAGATATTCACATTGAAGACTATGACAAAAGAAGACACGTTATGAAGCCTATGGAGCTCGAAGACTTAGATCGTTCGTAGTTCTTTTTCTCTTGTGTTGAGTCATAGGAACCACCGTACTGTTAAGTGGGGTCCAGGAGAACCAGTCAGAATGACTGAAGTGATGCCTAAACCAAAAACCTATGTCTTTGAGTGAAGACAATGAGAGCGAATCTTGTCCAGAGCCGGACAAGTCAGCTTTGCTTGTAGCCCAAGTAAAGTTGCCATGAGAGTTTGAAATCTGACCGTTGAGACACGTGTCAGTTCCTTAGTGACCCAGGGTCATTTCGGACAAATCAGGTCGGGTTGCCAAGTGGCTATAAATAGCCCACCCCCTACAACCATAAACGGTTGGCTGCTCAGATTGAGAGTACGGCTTTTGTCGTTTGAGAGCAACCCACCTCGAAGCCTTTGAGAGAGAGAATTCCTTGCGAGGATAAAGCCCTAACCACCCAGAGCCAGAGAACATTGGGCATCACTTAAGTCTTCTTGTCTGTGTGATCTGAAGACTTATTACACTCGAGGACTGTGCATCCCTAGACGGTTAGGCGTCGCGTTCAGAGCATCCAAGAGACATTGTGGATTGCCAGTGAACGAAGTCTGTGAAGGTTTGGGAGTCTACCTTGAAGACTTACCAGAGTGATTGGGCGAGGACTATGTGACCTTAGCTCAAGGAGAATACGGTGAGGACTTGGTGTCCTGAGCTGCGTGTTCAGGACTGTGTGTCCTAAGGTTTAAATACCTAGCCGCTCCAACCAGACGTACAGTTGTCACATCAACTGGAACTGGTCCAACACATCATTGTCTTCAACGAGTCACTGGTTTCATCTTCACTTCCTTTTACTTACTGATCACTCATTGTGAAGTCATTGCGTGTCTGTTCTATCTTTTGTCTTCACAACGTGAGTGTATGATCTGTTTGGCTTCATAGTATCTTCCTACCTGATCCTTATTACACTACAGCTGTCACTGTGCTTTCACTCTGTTGATACTTGACCATGGCTTTCCTAGTGTAGTCTAACTTCCGCTGCATAGTAATAGGCATATCTTCACTGTTTGTCTTCATAACTCCCACGTTTTGAAGACTTTCATAAAAATCGCCTATTCACCCCCCTCTAGTCGATATAACGCACTTTCAATTTGTATCAGAGCAAGGTGCTCCCTTGTTCTGTGTGATTCGGTTTAACCACCTGGAGTTTTAGCTATGTCGACTGCAGGGATAATTAAAGTCTCCGCTGCGTGCCCCGTCTTCGATGGAACTGAATATCCCTACTGGAAGAATAAGATGCGTATGCATCTTGAAGCCATTGACGTCGACCTATGGTATGTCGTCGAGAACGGCGTTCGCAAGGCTGGAGAAGGTGTCACTGCTGCTGATGTCAAGAAATTCGTTCAACTGGACTCTACTGCCAAGAACATCATCTGTGGTCATCTGACCAAAGGACAGTATGGCCGTGTGAGTGCTTTGAAGACATCCAAGCTGGTCTGGGACTGGCTCTCCAAGGTCAATGAAGGCATCTCAACCCAGAGAGATCAAAGAATCAGTGTCCTTCGCAATCTCTTCAACCGCTTCAAGCAAAATGACAATGAGAATGTCCAGCACACATTTGACAGACTCACTGACATCACAAATGAGCTTCAAGCCCTCGGCGCTACTGAAATCACCAAACATGAAGTCGTCAAGACGCTGCTGAGATCACTTGATAGTTCGTTTGACATCCTAGCCCTGATGATTCAAGAACGTCCTGATTTCAAGACACTTGATCCATCTGACATACTTGAGAGGCTCAACACACATGAGTTTCAGCTTTCTGAGAAAAGAGATATCTACGGTCCAAACTATGGGCGAACTCGTGCCTTGAAGGCAAAAGCTGTTTCCTCATCTGAAGAAGAATCTGACAGCAGTTCTGATGATCCTGAAGACATTGGAAGGGAACTTGCAATGCTAGTAAAGAAGTTCCAAAAATTCATCAAGAAGAAAGGCTTCAGAAAGTCTTCACGATCAAGCTCAAGGAATGATGAAGCTTCTGCTCATGACTACAAGAAGAAAACATGCCACAAGTGCAAGAAAACTAGGCACTTCATCTCTGAGTGTCCACAGTGGGACAATGAGAACAGAAAGAAGAAGAAGAGCAAGGAATATGACTCAGACGACAAGAAGAAGAAGAAATACACAAAGTCTTCTTCCAAGTCTTCCTCAAAGTCTTCATCACACAAGAAGGGCTCATCTGGCAAGGCACGTGCGTTTGTTGGCAAGGAAATGGATTCAGAGGAGGAGTCCGCTTCTGAGGAGGCAGAGGTGGAGTCTGAGGAGGAGTCTGATTCTGGCATTACAAGTCTGCTACAGCATACGTCGCCAAGTCCATCTTCAACACTGAAGACAATGACTTCATCACCGACACCGATGCAAATGACAAGGACTACTCCACTCCTACCTACTACTTCATGGCACGCGGTGCCAAGGTAAACAAACGCACTACTCACTATCAAACATCTAGTGACGATGACTCTGATTGTGATTCAAAACCCAGTTAAAAAACACTTGCTAAAATTGCAACTGAATAACAGAAAGCCATGGAACATATTCAAAAACTGTTAGACAGAAGCGATGATCTGTTGGGTGCTGAAATGACTCGATCTGAATCCTTAATTGAAGACATAAAAAATCTTCACGTTAAGTATCATGAACTTGAAGATCGTCATGATACTCTCTCAACCACTCATGAAAAGCTTTCCTATGATTATCTTCAAAGGAAGCAAGAACTTGAGAAATTGAGAGCGGCTCATGAAGATCTTCAAAAGGAAAACGAGTCACTTAGCGCCGAACAGATCAGTTCCACTCAGGAAGGATTTGAACCACCATGTCTTAAATGCATTGAGCGTGATAATGCTACTTCTGTTGCTAAATGTTCCACTGCTACTGCTGTTGCAATATCTTCAACTGTTGATGTGGTAACTAACCCCTCTGCTGAGGATACCACTGCTATTGCTGATGAGAATGCTAGGTTGAAGACATTGCTTGAAACAGGGATGTACAAAAGTCTTAAAGGACATCAGACATTATGTGATGTCCTCAAGAAGCAGATTCTGAACCGAAACCCTAGGAAAGAGGGTGTTGGGTTCGTAAGGAAAATAAATGCAGATGGCTCTTACTGGAAACCTGAGCAGTACCCCAAAACCAAGTGGGTTGCTGCAAAGGAACCTTCAGCAGATCCATCCAATTTATCTGGCTTCACTTGTGCTAACCCCATTATCATTGATGAATCCTTTGATGCAAACTATATACTTTTTAAGAATCAGAATGGTGAAGTGTTTGCCAGGTACATTGGTACTAACTGCAGGAATGGACCGCCTATGAAGAAGATCTGGGTTCCGAAAAAGTGTCTGGAAAATCTTCCAGTGAATGTCTTCATGACACCTCACTTGAAGAAGGCAAACCTCAGACCAAAGGCTTCATACGGTCCAAAGGCTTCATACAAACAGAGGACTCACCTGAGTCACACTAACGCAAATGTTTTGCAGGGAAACCATACTCAGGCATATGAATATGAGAGCGGTTCATCAAACCGTCATGTTCATATGACCAAAAATTATTCTGCTTATTCTTATGAGTACTATTGTCCACCTGCAAGACTGTTTGCTAAGGCTTCAAAGTCAAAATTCTCAGATGCTGCACTTAGACTTATTGCTTCTAAGCCACCCTTGAAGATGTGGGTGGTTAAGAAGGCTTAACTCTCTTTTGCAGGGAAAGGTCTCCAGCAGAAAACCAAAATCTTCTGACGCTATTGCTAGGGACATTAAAAATCTTGTAGGGCGCAAGATAAAATGCCCGAATGACATCATTATGTACTTCGTTCCTGAATCGCATGCTACTCTCCCTATTAGTCCTAATCTGGATCTAAGTTTTCATAACCCACTGGTTCGTCAAATGTTTTTGCTTCACAATTCTCTTCGTGAAGCCTATCCCTCTAACTGCACTGTAGGGTACGACACCAGCGTCTTCAAAGTCTTCAGAATGGATTATTGACAGTGGGTGTACAAATCACATGACTGGCAAAAGAAGCCTTCTTATGGACTCAACCTTACGTGCATCCGACAAGAGCCACATCACATTTGCTGACACTGGTAAAAGTAAGGTATTGGGTCTAGGTAGAGTTGCAATCTCAAAGGATTAACACATGGATAAAGTCATGCTTGTTGAATCCCTTGGTTTCAACTTAATGTCTGTCTCAATGCTTTGCGATTTGAACATGGTCGTAATATTTGGAAAATATCGTTGCCTGGTACTAATGGAATCTGACAAGTCTCTAGTGTTTGAAGGGTATCGGAAAGATGATTTGTATGTGGTAGATTTCTCAGCAGGGCCACAACTTGCAGTATGTCTTCTTGCAAAAACTTCAGAATGCTGGCTTTGGCATCAGAGGCTTGGGCATGCTGGCATGAGGAACCTCCACACCCTTGCGAAGAAGAAACATGTCATAGGCATCGAGGGCATCAAGTTCAAGAAAGATCACTTATGCGGTGCCTGTGAAGCAGGGAAGATGACGAGGGCAAAACATCCCTCGAAGACAATCATGACCACTACTCGACCCTTCGAACTGCTTCACATGGATCTTTTTGGTCCCACTCACTACTCAACTTTTACTACTACTGCTTGCCTCTATGGCTTCGTCATTGTTGATGATTACTCTAGATATACTTGGGTGCACATAATCCTTTACAAGACTGAAGTGCAGGATGTCTTCAGACGCTTCGCCAATCGTGCTATGAACAATTTTGGCGCCAAGATAAAGCACATCAGAAGTGACAATGGCACTGAATTCAAGAACACTGGCCTTGATACATATCTTGATACCTTGGGCATCACACATGAATTCTCAGCTCCGTACACGCCACAGCAGAATGGCGTCGTCGAACGCAAGAACAGAACACTCATTGAGATGGCCAGAATGATGCTAGATGAATACAAGACTCCAAGAAAATTCTGGACCGAATCCATTGACACTGCATGCCATACAATCAATCGTGTTTATCTTCACAAGCTTCTAAACAAAACATCTTATGAGCTCCTTACTGGCAAAAAGCCAAATGTCAGTTACTTCAGAGTATTTGGCGCAAGGTGCTGGATCAAGGACCCACATCACACCTCAAAATTTGCACCAAAAGCACATGAGGGTTTTATGCTTGGATATGGAAAAGATTCGCATTCCTATAGATTCTTCAATCTCTTTCATTACAAAGTGGTTGAAACAGTGGATGTGCGGTTCGATGAGACCAACGGATCACAAAGAGAGCAGCTGCCAAGTGTGCTAGATGAAGTTCCATCCAGTGAATCAGTCAAGCTAATGGGAACTGGAGAAATTATACCTTCTGAAGCTCATCCTGAAGAAGAACTTATCATTTCAGCACCTGATCAACATGAAGACAATGCTCAGCCTGAAGACATTCCTTCCAACAACGACAATGAACAGCAAGAGCAAAGTCTTCGCCCTGTACATCCTCGCGTTGCCAATGAAGTGCAGATTGAAAGAATAATTGATAACATCAATGCACCTGGTCCACTCACTCGTTCAAGGGCAACTCAGCTAGCAAATTTCTGTGGGCACTTCGCATTCGTCTCAATATCAGAACCCAAGAAAGTTGAAGAAGCTTTCATGGAACCTGAATGGATTCAAGCTATGCAAGAAGAGCTTCAACAGTTTGAGCTGAATAATGTATGGGAACTAGTTAAGCGTCCTGATCCACGGAAGCACAACATAATAGGCACCAAATGGATATATTGCAACAAGCAAGATGAGCATGGTCAAGTTGTCAGAAACAAAGCTCGTCTCGTTGCTCAAGGATATACTCAAGTGGAAGGCATTGACTTCGATGAAACATTTGCTCCTGTGGCTAGGCTTGAAGCCATACGCATACTGCTGGCCTATGCAAATCATCATAACATTCTTCTATATCAAATGGATGTGAAGAGTGCCTTTCTCAATGGCAAGATTGAAGAAGAAGTGTATGTTGCACAACCACCTGGCTTTGAAAATCCAAAACATCCTAACATGGTATACAAGCTCAACAAGGTGCTGTATGGCCTCAAACAAGCCCCTAGGGCCTGGTATGACACACTCAAATACTTCCTGAAGAGCAAAGGCTTCATACCTGGTTCCCTAGATCCCACTCTTTTCACGAAGACATATGATGGTGAACTGTTTGTGTGCCAAATATATGTGGATGACATTATCTTCGGCTGCACAAATCAGAAGTACAGTGAAGAGTTTGGATATATGATGCAAGAGCAATATCAGATGTCCATGACGGGGGAGCTGAAGTTCTTCCTTGGTCTTCAAATACGACAACAACGCAATGGCATCTTCATATCTCAAGAGAAGTATCTCAAAGATTGCCTGAAGAAGTTCGGTATGCAAGACAGCAAAGGCTTCACAACACCAATGCCAGCCAAACATCATCTGGGTCCCGACGACAATGGTAAAGAGTTCGATCAAAAGGTATACCGCTCCATGATTGGTTCTTTGCTTTATTTATGTGCATCTAGGCTAGATATTATGCTTAGTGTTTGCATGTGTGCTCGATTTCAAGCGGCACCAAAGGAGTCGCATCACTTAGCTGTGAAGCGAATTCTTCGATATTTGGCTCACACCCCAACTCTAGGATTATGGTATCCAAAGGGCTCAGAGTTTGATTTGGTTGGATTCTCGGATGCTGATTATGCTGGTGACAAAGTTGATCGGAAGTCTACATCAGGCACATGTCACTTTCTGGGACGATCACTTGTATGTTGGTCTTCAAAGAAGCAGAACTGTGTATCTCTCTCCACTGCTGAATCTGAATACATTGCTGCTGGATCTTGCTGCGCTCAGCTTCTGTGGATGAAGCAAACACTCAAGGACTATGGCATTCATCTGAAGCAAGTGCCACTTTACTGCGACAACGAAAGCGCCATCAAGATTGCCAACAACCCAGTTCAGCACTCGAAGACAAAGCACATTGAAATTCGTCATCACTTTTTCAGAGATCATGTTGTGAAGGAAGACATTGATATCATACACGTCAACACTGAAGAGCAATTGGCAGATATCTTCACCAAGCCCTTGGATGAGAAGAGGTTTTGCAGGTTACGGTGTGAGCTAAATATCCTAGAATCCTCAAATGTCCTGTGATCAGGCACACATCCTAACCCTTATGCATATTGATGACTTAGATGTGCCTCACACGAAGTAAAGTATATCTTCAATCAATGAAGACATACATTCTAAGTGTGAATACATTAATGTGGAATTTGACTTCGGAGCGCCACGATAATTGTGCGCCGTGTCTGGGTCTAATACTTCCTATACGGTGGGTAACGCCACCACCAAACGTTCTATTTTGAAGTGTTTCACTCATGGCGTTACCTTGCAATGTCTTCACATTTGGTTTGGCTTCAATCTCAACATGTCTTCATGATTATCTTCACTATGTTGATTATATAGATATATATATATATACTAGTGTTCTGTCCTCTACAACATTCACTTATAGCTATGCCTTCTTGTTGAATCTTTTGAACTAAGTGAATGTGATCGGACCCTAACCTCTCTATGCTCTCTATCTCAAAATTCTATCTCTCCAAGTCATATGCATTCTATTGAAACTGTCGAATGTCTTCTCTGCGTCCTTGTCAGCAGAAGACACAGAGACAACATTTAAGTTCGTTTTCACTGCTCATTTATCCACATGAAATCCGGAGAAGTAGGAACGACCACCCGACAATCCAGGCGTGCGTGGGACGTGGAACTGCCCCCAAAATACTGCATGATGGCTACGCATTACTCAAATGTGAATCGCCAGGGGCACCTGTGTAATAGCACAGTGCCACCCCTGTGCCTATAAATACACACTTACAGCGGTAACTATCTCTTCTTCCACCCTCGCACGAACCCTAGCGCCACCGCTAGCTCTCGACGACGCCGGCAACGAAGCGCTTCGCTGCCGCAACCTCTCCGACGCCGTCTTCACGCCGACCGCGGACATCGTCCTCTCCGCCGTCGCCGTAGGTCTCCTCCGTCGCCAAGTTAGGGCACGGACGAATGAACTGCTCGGCCTCATCTCCCACTCCGTCTAGCAGTTCTCAGTGTGGTAAATAAAACTCCCTTTTTACAGCATCGTTGATCCTATTGATCTGTCACTTTCTACCACAAGTAGTTTCTGTTCACACAAACTAGATCTCTCTCAAACTGCATCTCATAACATGCCTAGTATATTCACTTGTGCTTCACAAAGTAGTTAGATTCCTCACTTGTACTGATCTGTGGATTCGTACAAATCTGGAACCAACTTCTTATCTATGAGTGAATGTCTTCGCACGATGAGGTCAATGTCTTCTAAACTGATTTATCTTCAAAATCTTCTGAGAATGCATATGACCTCTTCCCCTTCCCTCGCACCTTAATGCTGTCACAGGTACATGTCCGTGGGAGAATCCTTTGGTTCTCATAGTCTGCATTCATTTGCAGAGTTCTTACAACATCACATAAATTCTCCTGAAGCCAGTTCCTGTTGGTCCAGCAAAAGAAAGCCTTTGAAGCCTTTGAACGTCTTGAAGCCTTCCAAGTTAAAGTTTATGGCTTCAGAAACAGCAGCAAGGAAGGGGGGGCAGACAGCGACGTGGAGGAACATCCAAAGATCTGCCTGATGATCTGGCAGAAATGTATAAAATAGATCCTGAAGAGAATTATGGTCAGCGCAAGACCCGAATCCAATGGATTCAACACTATTGGGCAGAACAATGGTTCAAATACCGCTTCACAACCCAAGAGTATGCTGAGAAAAGTGCAATCAAAAGACCGTGGGGAGACATCTTATACAAGAATCTTGTACCCAGGTCCAGAGATGAAGCTATTGCCCAAAGCTTCTATCCATGCATGGTTCGTGGGCCACAGCCTGATGATGCACATCCGTCGTCACTACTCTGGTGTCGTGACGACAATCTGTTCAAGCGCAAATTCCAGTTTGCCCAAAACTCAGTGAAGCAGAACAAGAAGAAATTTGGGTTAGACTTCAACCCAGGTCCTTCAGCACCAAGGGCAGATGGCACACGAGAAGCAAAGCCCAATGTCATCAGTCCGTATGCCAACCTTGAAGGCCTCATCACCTACATCCTGGTTCAAGGGACTGTAGTGAATGAGCCTGCAGCTGACACTGAGTCTGATGAAGCGCCTGCAGTGCCTGCAGTGCCGAAGCCAAAACAGTTGAAGAAGCCAAAAGCTTCAAAGCCGTCCCCTTCACCAAAAATCTCAAAGGCGAAGCCATTGGCGACTGCACCTCCTGAAGACAGTGTGCAGTCTGAAGACTTATCACGTGTCTCCAAGCCCCAGAAGGCCAAGATGCCTCTGCCACACACCAGCAAAGAGCTCACAGCTGCTTCTATCCTGCGCAGTGAAGCAATTGATCTGTCAAGTGATGAAGATCTTGGAGATGATGCTCTTGAACAACTCATCAAGAGCAAAGAGGAAGTTGAAATATTCAACAATCTGCCTCTCTTTGATGTCGCCATCATCCACGACTTCATTGACGAGTGGTTTGCTACATCAAACATCAGTTTTGAAGATCTGCAGCTACCCGTTGGCCTCAGTGTCGCCTTCCAAGGTGCTATTGCTTCAGAACTTGCAATTGCCCAGCGCATTGTTAAACTGAAGCAGAAAATTGATCATGAAAAGGCTCAGTTCAAGAAGCATATGGCCAAGCTCAGCGTGCAAGAAGTGAAGAGCTTCAAGATCATGTTGCATGAACTAAAGGAAAACTTTCTGAAGAAGCATGCAGAAGCTCAAGGTTCGCGGGAGCGAATGAAGACTCTGGCAGACAGATGTGTGCAGGCCTACAATGAGGCTGAGAAGCGCAAGGCACTTGGGCTTCCTGGCATCGACCCCAAGATGGCCGCAAAGAAAAAGAAGAAGACTGTTCCAGCTGAACAAGAGGCACCAAGGCAGGAAGCAGTTCCGCTTGTCTTCCCAACTGCAATGACTGGCTCGAAGCCAAAGAGCCGGTCAACGGCTTCAGAGCTCAAGAAGACAAGAACTGCTGAGGCTGAAGCCAGGAAGAGGAAAAGCTCTAAAGCCTCTCCTACTGCCCCCAGTAAGAAAAAGAGAAAGACCAAGAAATCTCGGGCTGCTCCCACAGAGCCCTTGATAGTTGAACCTATTTCTATGGTTCACCCTGACGCAGAACGTCAACTGACGGTGCATGAGCCTGCTTCCACAGAGGCTCCTGTTCCTGAAGACATTCCAGCAGCTGATCCCATCGCTGCTGAAGACATTGGTCATCATGACAATGCAGAAGATGATGCAGCCCTTCCTCAATTAGAACACAGCGAACTCATCAGCATTGGTCGTCCACTGACGCCAATTGCACAGGATGCTTCATGGGCGGATCGCCCTCAAGAGGAAGAAGACAATGAGGCCCAGCCCACTCCAACCCCATAGGCGTCGTCTGCATTCCGCAGGCTTCGCAAAGGTCCAAGGCCTCAAGTCTATGCTGGAGACATTCCGGCTGCATCAGCCGCAGAAGAAGCACCACAAGAGCCCACTCCTATGCTCCACCAAGAAGCAGTTCTCCAGGAGAACGTGCTTGTGACCGACCCTCCAGCTCGTCAAGCGGAGGCTAAAAATATTGAGGCTGCCACAACCAACACTGAAGCCAATGTGGAGCCCTCCCCACCAAAAGCTTCAGAAGACAACGAAGCTACTGATCCAGACACTTCTGTTCCTGAGTTTGCTGCAGGTCCTCAATTTGATTACCATGTTGAGCACATGCCTCATGTCCAGAAGCCAGTCCCAAGGCTGCCGAGGTTCCCAGGTCCTGCATCAGCACCTGGCTCCTTTAACATCAATAGCTTCAAGGCAGATAATACGTTCTTCAACAACTCCAAGAACCCCTATTCAAGGGAAATGATTTCATCAGATAGGTTCTAGAGCTATCCTCAGTGCAGCTACTATTCATGCATCCTATACAACCAAGGTCGCATCTTCCCGCACAAGCGCCTTGATGTTGAAGCCATTGCTGGTCTGCCCTGTTTAGAGGAAGCGTTGGATTGCTTCAAGCAAGTGGGTCTGCTGCAGTTTGTAACTGATGAAGAGCACTGGAATGAAGAGCTTCTGCTGCAATTCTATGCCACCCTCCACATCAAAGGATACAACAGAGATCCGAAGACTTGGGCCCTGGAGTGGATGACCGGCAATGTCCATCACAAAGCCAATGCATTTGATATCATTGAGCTCACCGGCCTGCCCACTCCTGGCGAATTCTTCGAGGAAGGCTGTCCACTACACACTGAAGCTCTTGAGAGCATATTCCAGAGGCCTGAACCGAATATGAGTCAGATGCTCTCCATGATGAAGCCATTGCCCCACGATGCTCCTTATCCAACAGAGTTCTTCGTTGAAGACTTTGAGTACCTGCCCAGAACCATCTATCACATTATCCGACGGACTCTCTGGCCTATCAAAGGGCACTCTCCAAATGCCAAGATCGAGGGTACAATGAAGACTCTGATATTTTGTATCCTTCATGGCAAATGCTTCAACACACAAGACTTCTTCATACGCCAACTTGCTGCATCAGGCTCAGATTTACTTGGTTTGAAGTTCTATGCTCCTTGGGTAATGAGACTGATCAAGCTTCACTCTGCGATCTCATATCAGCCCTCAGCCCGCAACCATCGGATCTTCTTGCCAGATGTGGATACCTCTGCTGAAGCTATATATCCTGAGCCTGCCAAGCAACCTTTGAGTCTTCAGAATGCAGAATACCAGAGCTTCACTCAGAATGTTGAAGGTGTTGAAGCCATCTCTAGGGTGTATCCTTTGGCTGGCACTACACGTGCACCACACCCTGCTTCAACTGAAGCCACTGACAGTGCTACTGCTTCAAGACCCAAGAAGCGCACTCGTGTTCTCAATGACCGAGAGCTTCTTGTGGCCCTTCATCAAAAGCAGGATAGGCATCATGACTGGTTGAAGAGACAGATGAAGAGCCTCTTGGTGGATGTAAATCGCATCCAAAATCTTGCCACCAAGAACGCTTTCGTTGCCCATGAAACCTGTCGCCGCACATGGAAAGGGCTAACGATGATGCTTTCTGAAGCTGATCTTCAAGAGGATGGCTTCACTGAGAGATTCAAGTTTGACTCCACACCTCCTCGAAGAGCTATGCTGCTGGGGACTCCATCTCTTGAAGACTCTGAGTTTTCTTCCTCTGCTGCCACAGTCACTGCCAGAATCATTAAGGAAGAAAACGATGCTACCTCACCGCCACCTGCTTCAGCACCTCCAAGCTCTTCTGCACCGCCAAACAACACCAACAACCCTGCTACTTCATCTACTCCTCATGGGAACGAGTAGAGGCTCTATGTCTTCAAACCTTTTTGGTCATTACTGACAAAAGGGGGAGAAGCATATGAGATTGATAGTCTTCAAGCGGGTTCATATGGGCGGGTGCCTTATATTTTGCTTCGTGCTTACAACTCTTGTTTTTGCTACATTTGGTTCTTATGAGTTGTAACACTTAAACCAGATGGTCGTCTGCTACTTGTTTGCCACCCTGTTATGCGAAGATAAATTCCGCATGTGCGACGATAAATTCCGCACTTATCTCATTCTGCAGATGTCCATTTTCCATTATGCATGTCATTATCTTCATATACTTTCACATGCATAGTGGATTGTCATCATAAGCTGAAGTGGATCTCCACAAGTACAACCTGCCATGTGCATTTGCATTCCAAAATCAAATTAACTTATATGCACATCTTCAGGGGGAGCCCTTGCAACTTATGAAGACAATTCCTTATCCTTTACAATTTCACAGACTATATTCCCCGTTGAAAACTTCAACTAGTTTGTCATCAATCACCAAAAAGGGGGAGATTGTAAGTGCATCTAGTGCCACCCCTAGTTGGTTTTGGAGTATTGACGACAAACTAGTTGAGGGACTAATGTGTGTGTGAGAATTGCAGGATAACACATGTAGAAGTCCCTCATTGATTCAGTTTTACTACCAGAGATGACCCCTAAAAATGTATGAAGACATTGAAGTCAAAGGTGGTATATGAAGATATTCACATTGAAGACTATGACAAAAGAAGACACATTATGAAGCCTATGGAGCTCGAAGACTTAGATCTTTCGTAGTTCTTTTTCTCTTGTGTTGAGTCATAGGAACCACCGTACTGTTAAGTGGGGTCCAGGAGAACCAGTTAGAATGACTGAAGTGATGCCTAAACCAAAAACCTATGTCTTTGAGTGAAGACAATGAGAGCGAATCTTGTCCAGAGCCGGACAAGTCAGCTTTGCTTGTAGCCCAAGTAAAGTTGCCATGAGAGTTTGAAATCTGACTGTTGAGACACGTGTCAGTTCCTTAGTGATTCAGGGTCATTTCGGACAAATCAGGTCGGGTTGCCAAGTGGCTATAAATAGCCCACCCCCTACAACCATAAACGGTTGGCTGCTCAGATTGAGAGTACGACTTTTGTCGTTTGAGAGCAACCCACCTCGAAGCCTTTGAGAGAGAGAATTCCTTGCGAGGATAAAGCCCTAACCACCCAGAGCCAGAGAACATTGGGCATCACTTAAGTCTTCTTGTCTGTGTGATCTGAAGACTTATTACACTTGAGGACTGTGCATCCCCAGACGGTTAGGCGTCGCGTTCAGAGCATCCAAGAGACATTGTGGATTGCCAGTGAACAAAGTCTGTGAAGGTTTGGGAGTCTACCTTGAAGACTTACCAGAGTGATTGGGTGAGGACTATGTGACCTTAGCTCAAGGAGAATACGGTGAGGACTTGGTGTCCTGAGCTGCGTGTTCAGGATTGGGTGTCCGGGACTGTGTGTCCTAAGGTTTAAATACCTAGCCGCTCCAACCAGACGTACAGTTGTCACAACAACTGGAACTGGTCCAACACATCATTGTCTTCAACGAGTCACTGGTTTCATCTTCACTTCCTTTTACTTACTGATCACTCATTGTGAAGTCATTGCGTGTCTGTTCTATCTTTTGTCTTCACAACGTGAGTGTATGATCTGTTTGGCTTCATAGTATCTTCCTACCTGATCCTTATTACACTACAACTATTTGTCACTGTGCTTTCACTCTGTTAATACTTGACCATGGCTTTCCTAGTGTAGTCTAACTTCCGCTGCATAGTAATAGGCATATCTTCACTATTTGTCTTCATAACTCCCACGTTTTGAAGACTTTCATAAAAATCGCCTATTCACCCCCCCTCTAGTCGATATAACGCACTTTCAGATCATATCGTAGAAACTTTTATTTTTGTTACAATGATTCTCCACTTCACTCTGAAATTCTTTCAACTTTTCAAATGTTTCAGACTTGTGTTTCATCAAGTAGATATACTCATATCTTCTCAAATCATCTGTGAAGATCAGAAAATAATGATACCTGCCACGAGCCTCAATATTCATCGGACCACATACATCAGTATGTATGATTTGCAACAAATCTGTTGCTCGCTCCATTGTTCCGGAGAACATAGTCTTAGTCATCTTGCCCATGAGGCATGGTTCACAAGCATCAACTGATTCATAATCAAGTGATTCCAAAAGCCCATCAGCATGGATTTTCTTCATGCACTTTAGACCAATATGACCTAAACGGCAGTGCCACAAATAAATTGCACCATCATTATTAACTTTGCATCTTTTGGTTTCAATATTATGAATATGTGTATCACTACGATAGAGATCCAACGAACCATTTTCATTGGGTGTGTAACCATATAAGGTTTTATTCATGTAAACAGAACAACAATTTATTCTCTTACTTAAATGAATAACCGTATTGCAATAAACGTGATCAAATCATATTCATGCTCAACACAAACACCAAATAACACTTATTTAGGTTCAACACTAATCCCAAAAGTATAGGGAGTGTGCGATGATGATCATATCAATCTTGGAACCACTTCCAACACACATCGTCACTTCACCCTTAACTAATCTATGTTCATTCTGCAACTCCCATTTCGAGTTACTACTCTTAGCAACTGAACCAGCATCAAATACCGAGGGGTTGCTACGAACACTAGTAAAATACACATCAATAATCTGTATATCAAATATACCTTTGTTCACTTTGCCATCCTTCCTATCCGCCAAATACTTGGGGCAGTTCCGCTTCCAGTGACCAGTCCCTTTGCAGTAGAAGCACTTAGTCTCAGGCTTAGGACCAGACTTGGGCTTCTTCACTTGAGCAGCAACTTGCTTGCCGTTCTTCTTGAAGTTCCCCTTCTTCCCTTTGCCCTTTTCTTGAAACTAGTGGTCTTGTCTACCATCAACACTTGATATTTTTCTTGATTTCTACCTTCGTCGATTTCAGCATTATGAAGAGCTTGGGAATCGTTTCCGTTATCCCTTGCATATCATAGTTCATCACGAAGTTCTACTAACTTGGTGATGGTGACTAGAGAATTCTGTCAATCACTATTTTATCTGGAAGATTAACTCCCACTTGATTCAAGCGATTGTAGTACCTAGACAATCTGAGCACATGCTCACTGCTTGAGCTATTCTCCTCCATCTTTTAGCTATAGAACTTGTTGGAGACTCCATATCTCTCAACTCGGGTATTTGCTTGAAATATTAACTTCAACTCCTGGAACATCTCATATGGTCCATGACGTTCAAAACGTCTTTGAAGTCCCGATTCTAAGCCGTTTAAGCATGGTGCACTAAACTATCAAGTAGTCATCATATTGAGCTAGCCAAATGTTCATAACATATCATCTGCTCCTGCAATAGGTTTG
This sequence comes from Triticum aestivum, assembly GCF_018294505.1. NCBI lineage: Eukaryota > Viridiplantae > Streptophyta > Magnoliopsida > Poales > Poaceae > Triticum > Triticum aestivum. The sequence continues at coordinate 47,499,538 of NC_057806.1, read as the reverse complement.
TCACCTAGCGATGCATCAAAGACATAATTCTTATGTGCAGCAATGAGGATAAACCTCAGATCACAGATCCAATCCGCATCATTGCTACTAACATATTTCAACTTAGTTTTCTCTAGGAACATATCAAAAATAAAACAGGGGAGCTAAACACGAGCTATTGATCTACAACATAGATATGCTAATACTACCAGGACTAAGTTCATGATAAATTAAAGTTCAATTAATCATATTACTTAAGAACTCCCACTTAGATAGACATCCCTCTAATCCTCTAAGTGACCACGTGATCCAAATCAACTAAACCATGTCCGATCATCACGTGAGATGGAGTAGTTTCAATGGTGAACATCACTATGTTGATCATATCTACTATATGATTCACGCTCGACCTTTCGGTCTCCGTGTTCCGAGGCCATATCTGTTATATGCTAGGCTCGTCAAGTTTAACCTGAGTATTCTGCGTGTGCAACTGTTTTGCACCTGTTGTATTTGAACGTAGAGCCTATCACACCCGATCATCACGTGGTGTCTCAGCACGAAGAACTTTCGCAATGGTGCATACTCAGGGAGAACACTTATACTTTGATAATTTAGTGAGGGATCATCTTATAATGCTACCGTCAATGAAAGCAAGATAAGATGCATAAAAGATAAACATCACATGCAATCAATATAAGTGATATGATATGGCCATCATCATCTTGTACTTGTGATCTCCATCTCCGAAGTACCATCATGATCACCATCGTCACCAGCGTGACACCTTGATCTTCATCGTAGCATCGTTGTCATCTCGCCAATCTTATGCTTCCACGACTATCGCTACCGCTTAGTGATAAAGTAAAGCATTACAGCGTGATTGCATTGCATACAATAAAGCGACAACCATATGGCTCCCGCCAGTTGCCGATAACTCGGTTACAAAACATGATCATCTCATACAATAAAATTTAGCATCATGTCTTGACCATATCGCATCACAACATGCCCTGCAAAAACAAGTTAGACGTCCTCTACTTTGTTGTTGCAAGTTTTACGTGGCTGCTACGGGCTTAGCAAGAAACGTTCTTACATACACATCAAAACCACAATGATAGTTTGTCAAGTTGGTGCTATTTTAACCTTCGCAAGGACCGGGTGTAGCCACACTCGGTTCAACTAAAGTTGGAGAAACTGACACCCGCCAGCCACCTGTGTGCAAAGCACGTCGGTAGAACCAGTCTCGCGTAAGCGTACGCGTAATGTCGGTCCGGGCCGCTTCATCCAATAATACCGCCGAACCAAAGTATGACATGCTGTTAAGCAGTATGACTTATATCGCCCACAACTCACTTGTGTTCTACTCGTGCATAACATCAACGCATAAAACCTGGCTCTGATACCACTGTTGAGGTTAAAATCGCCACCCACCACCACCGGAAGGGAGGCCGCGGAGATCTTCCGATGGAGCTCCTCAAGAAAGGCGGCAGACCGACTATGGTCTGCCAGCCCGTAGACGATGATGACCTCCCACTTGAAGTTGAGAGACCTCTCGAAAAGCTCCATGCTCACAAAGAATTCTCCCCGATCCATGCTCCCCACCTCAAAGGTGGCATCCTTCACGCCTAAAAGGATGCCACCCGAGTGGCTGGCACTCCCACTAGAAGGGAGCCAATGCCACGCAAAGAGGTGGGAGCTCAGACAGTCAAGCTCAGGGAGAGAGAATTCAAGACGCATGGTTTCTTGGATGGCAACTATGTCAATGTGTTCCTCACGCATGTACTCTATGAGTTGACGGCGTCCGAAACCGCAGATGTTCCAGAACAGGGCACGCATTAAGGCGCCATTGGGGGCTGCTTGACCCCAGGACACGAGAGGCACTTTGAGCACGGAGGGCCGCGGTGCGGGAGCGAGTGCGACCACGAATTTCGACCTCCCCCACCAGGGAGGGGCACCTAACTGCCTCAACGCCGCCGGGGGAGGGGCCTCACCGGCCGAGGGCGGAACAGGAGGCAGAAGGAGAGCCGCACGGGCCTTCGCGAGCCTCCTATCAAGGATCTCGGGGGTGCGGATAGCCGCAATCTGGACTAAGGTGGGGCCAACTTCCCCCCTAAAAATGATCGCCGAGTCAGAGGCCACCTTCGCGAGGTTGGCAAGAGGAATCGACTCAAGAGCAGAGAAGGAACAAGACGAAGCTGAAGGGGGAAATACAGGCGTACCTGGCTCCAGGTTCCAAGCAGCAACTGTTGGGGAACGTAGTAATTTCAAAAAAATTCCTACGCACATGCAAGATCATGGTGATGCATAGCAAAGAGAGAGGAGAGTGTTGTCTACGTACACTCGTAGACCGAAAGCGGAAGCGTTAGCACAACGCGGTTATGTAGTCGTACGTCTTCATGGCCCGACTGATCAAGCACCGAAACTACGGCACCTTCGAGTTCTGGCACACATTCAGCTCCATGACGATCCCCGGACTCTGATCCAGCAGAATGTCGGGGAAGAGTTCCGTCAGCACGACGGCGTGGTGATGATCTTGATGTTCTACTGTCGTAGGGCTTCGCCTAAGCACCGCTATAATATTATCGAGGATTATGGTGGAAGGGGGCACCGCACACGGCTAAGAGATCAATGATCAATTGTTGTGTCTTTGGGGTGCCCCCTGCACCCGTATATAAAGGAGCAAGGGAGGAGGAGGCCGGCCCTAGGAGGGGGCGCGCCAAGTGTGGAGTCCTACTAGGACTCCCTAGTCCTAGTAGGATTCCACCTCCCATATGGAATAGGAAAAGAGGAAGGGAAAAGGAGAAGGAAGGAAGGGGGCGCCCCCCTTCCCTAGTCCAATTCGGATCAGACCAAGGGGAGGGGTGCGGCCACCCTTGAGGCCCTTTTCCTTCTTTCCCGTATGGCCCAATAAGGCCCAATACATATTCCCGTAACTCTCCGGTACTCCAAAAAATACCCGAATCACTCGGAACCTTTCCGATGTCCGAATATAGTCGCCCAATATATCGATCTTTACGTCTCAACCATTTCAAGACTCCTCGTCATGTCCCCGATCTCATCCGGGACTCCGAACTCCTTAGGTACATCAAAACTCATAAACTCATAATATAACTGTCATCGAAACCTTAAGCGTGCGGACCCTACGGGTTCGAGAACAATGTAGACATGACCGAGACACGTCTCTGGTCAATAACCAATAGCGGAACCTAGATGCTCATATTGGCTCCCACATATTCTACGAAGATCTTTATCGGTCAGACCGCATAACAACATACGTTGTTCCCTTTGTCATCGGTATGTTACTTGCCCGAGATTCGATCGTCGGTATCTCAATACCTAGTTCAATCTCATTACCGGCAAGTCTCTTTACTCGTTCCATGATACATCATCCTGCAACTAACTCATTAGTTGCAATGCTTGCAAGGCTTAAGTGATGTGCATTACCGAGAGGGCCCAGAGATACCTCTCCGACAATCAGAGTGACAAATCCTAATCTCGAAATACGCCAACCTAACAAGTACCTTCGGAGACACCTGTAGAGCACCTTTATAATCACCCAGTTACGTTGTGACGTTTGGTGGCACACAAAGTGTTCCTCCGATAAAGGGAGTTGCATAATCTCATAGTCATAGGAACATGTATAAGTCATGAAGAAAGCAATAGCAACAAACTAAATGATCAAGTGCTATGCTAACAGAATGGGTCAAGTCAATCACATCATTCTCCTAATGATGTGATTCCGTTAATCAAATGACAACTCATGTCTATGGTTAGGAAACATAACCATCTTTGATCAACGAGCTAGTCAAGTAGCGGCATACTAGTGACACTCTGTTTGTCTATGTATTCACACATGTATTATGTTTCCGGTTAATACAATTCTAGCATGAATAATAAACAATTTTCATGATATAAGGAAATAAATAATAACTTTATTATTGCCTCTAGGGCATATTTCCTTCAGCAACATGGATCTCTACCCGCTCGATGATGGGTAGAGCCGGACTTCCCTCGGGGTGCGCTGCATCCAGCCGAGCACTCCGATGGGACGCAACCACCGGGGAGGAGGCCGACCGGCCTCAGCGCAAGTAGGCGGCGGACCGTGGAGGGGGAGGGGGCTGGGCGGCCACAGGGGTGGTTACCCGAGCCTCCCCATCCGTGGTCAGGGCCCCCGCTAGTGAAGCCAGATGAGCGGACACGGAGCAGCAGAGGAGGAGTGGAGCCGGGGTCGGAGCCGGTGCCAGGGGCAGCAGGGTCGGAGGAGCCTCGGGGGG
>NC_057806.1:47493577-47494999 GCF_018294505.1 Triticum aestivum | reverse complement strand
CTACAACCACCGCAGGGGAGACCACCTGATCGACCAGGGGAAGACTGGGGACCGGAGTATCCACCGAGGGGAGGACCAACTCCGGTCCCAGCGCGACGGGAGCAGTCGAGGAGGGAGAGCGCGGTGAAGAAGCTGGGCAGATGACCAGGCCGACGCTCGAGATGTCGCTCGCCTCGGAGGAGGTCGCCGCAGAGGTCGAGGGATCGCCGAAGGCCTGGCTGAGGGCGGCCTAGCATCCCTTGCCCCCGGCGGCAGGAGGAGGGGGCGAGGGGGACGGGGAGCGGAGTCCTCCGAACCCCCCTCCTCATCCGAGCGGTGGGAGCGGCCACGGTGACGTCCGTGGTAGTCCCCATCGGCCCCCGGGTTGCCACCAGGGAGGCCGGCATCGAAGAAGCGGGGGCGGCCGACGTGGTTGGGAGGCTCGGGGGAGATCCTGAGGTCAAAGTTCTGGTCGTTGAAGAAAACACGGACGGTGGTGCGGAGCTTGGAGGAGTCGAGACACTTGACCTTGACCCAGACCTCCTCCTCTTAGCGTAGAGAGAGCTCATTGACCACCACCACCTTGCCCAAGAGACGGGACATCTGGCAGATGACGAGCTCAGACCGCGCAATATCAGGGAGGCCGGCCACAAGAATCCAAGCGGTGTCAAGAACGGCCATGGCCTGAGCATCAAGGACCGACTCAGAGATGTCGACAACCAGCTGGTTGAGAGCGAGCGTGATCTGGCCACTACGCGTCGCGTAGCCGTAGTTGACGGTGTCGGGGAAGACGACGGTGAAGATGTGGCCAGCGGTGGGGGTGACCGCCTAGTCCCACTGGCGACGGTAGAGGTGGTTGAGCTCGGCCTCGATCATCTCCGGGGAGGCCACCCTGTCGACCACCGTGACGACTGCCTGGAGGGAGGGGAGGGAGGCGGCACATCAGGGACCTCGAGGTGTAAGAAGCCTAGCCCCTCGATGCCGTGGCCGTACATCATGAGCTCGGACATCACCGGACGGTCCGAGCACAGGAGGGCAGGGTGCCCCGGATCCTTGCAGAGGTAGAAACACTGGGGGTTGACGCATTCGACTTGCGAGTGGCCCACCACCCCGCAATTGAAGCACGGAGGGCGGGGAAGGCCAGAGACGAGGCCCGGAGCTGAAGAGGAGCGCGGACCCGGGGGAGGGGGGTAGGGCCGGACTGGACGCCTCGCCCCGTGGCGCTTCTTCTTCTTGGCGGGGCCGGAGCGTCCACGGGCAGGGCCCCCGCCAGGAGCAGCAGCCGTGGACGAGGGCACGGACGCCACCGCATGAGGTGGCACCTACTTCCGGGTGGGAGGCGCCGGAGGCTGGGCGGGACCGCGCGGAGAGGTCGGTCGAGAAGACCGATGCGGAGTGGGAGATTGGGCACGACGAGGAGCAGGGGAGGGCGAGCGGCGCCGG
>NC_057806.1:47415037-47493276 GCF_018294505.1 Triticum aestivum | reverse complement strand
CCCCGCGAGTCGCGGTGGCTCGAGGAGCAGCGGTCCGCGTGACGTCCCTCCTGGAGGTCATGAAGCTCGCGACGCAGTTCATCCTCGCGGCGGAGCGCCTCAGGTGATGGCCGAGGCGGGTCGCGCCGGTCGGACCACTCGTCGGCGCGGCGTTTGTGCCGCACGCCACCGTCGTCCCACTCCCGGGGCATCGGGGGCCGAGGCGCGGGAGGGGGGCGGGGGAGGAGCCGCACCGGACGCCGGCCGGGAGGGAGTACTTGAAATGTATGGGGTCAATGATGAAGGGGTACGCTCTGTTTATATGGTCACTCTTCCATTTATTTTCCAAGGTGAAAACCATCTTCAAAGCACCCCAGCAGCCAACAACAATGCTCCTTCACCGGCAAGCTGTTTGATTTTTGGTGAACCTTTTGTATCATTTTGATTACAGATTGGGAGGATTGTACATAGAGAGTTCCATTTTTGGCGAACCTTTTGTATCATTTTGCTCATATATATTCGGGGAATTGTATATAGAGAGGAAGTAGCCACGTCCAAGATCTTCTAATCTACAAGCAGATGATTGATGTGTGGAAATTGGGACCGCATGCAGCAAAGAACAAGGGGTGCAGGGAAACAACATCTCAATCCTCCAAGGTTCGTTAATTTCCAGCAAAACAGGAATGAGTTGATTTTGTTTGACTTTCCACGTACATGTGTCTTCCTGTATTCTTGGTACCGTGGTAAGGAACTATTAAAATTTCAGGTTTTTCGTGTACTGTCATGTTTATGCATGAGCAGCTTCATTGTACATTACTTGGACTGGCTAATTACTGTTCCATGTGAGTCTTTTTGTAATATGTTCCTCTGCATAATACTGCGGTTCAGATTATTGTATACATTGTTTTTCATATTAGTGCTTTAAGTGAGAAGTGCCAAAATGGCCTGCACAACATTTACCATTGGATAAGACCGAATTAGTTGTTAATTTTTTTCTTTTAGAGCAGAATTATTTTCTGAATGGTGTTCCTCCAACGGAAGTGCTTCCGGCGAGAAGCACCAAAATAAGTATGCATGATACTTACCATTGAATAAGGTCGAAGTAGTTGTTATATCTTTCTTTCTTTTGCATTTGAAGTTGAGATATCTCCTGAATCGATGTATGACACATCGACAATACATCACTCTATTGATATGTTGGTGCTTAAACTCCTTGAATTGTTTCGTTAAAACATGAATTCTTCGTGTACATATTTAAATGTTATCGGGCACATTGAGTATTGACAGTTGTCTACATGAATTCTATGTTACTCTATTTCTTGGACTACAGTCTACATAGTCGTGACTGATTGAGGGGTGCGGCGTGTCGCCGCGTGGGGTAAGCTAGTATATCCTACAACTTTTACTATCTTACGGCTCATGGCAACTCTCATTTTTCAAAATGGCTAGCTTTAATAAATTATACATAAAGTGTTCAAACTCCACTATGCCACCATGATAACATTCATATGCAAAAGAGAAGGGGTGCATAACGGGCTTTGCTCTAATGTTTCATGTCAAATGCACTGTTGTATTTTTTTCCTGCCATTAGCTTACATGTTTCTGCTATGAATGTTTACTTTGTACACCAAATAACTAATTTCAAAATCGAGTCTTGTTTGAAGTTCAGTGTGACTGCTTGATACACTAGCAAGGATAACTTCCATTGTCCACAAATTTAATCGGACAACATTAATACCTAGTACCATAAGCCCTAAATGAAGGGACATACTTTTAGGGAAGAAAGAATTAGGTATAACTACCTTTAAGAAATTGGAAGATCCCTGGCCTTGTTGTCCTTTGTTAGATGGCACAGAGTGTTTTGCTAAAGCTGCTAGGACGAGCAGGAAACCAATCAGCACCATTGAAGTGCGGGAGCTCCTTGAACTTTGTTCATGCCCATGGAAACTTTGCAAACCTTGATTACATAAACTTTTCAACAAAAATAATTATACCCTTGTACAAATCCATTGTATTATAAAAGTAATGTGCCAAGATTTGCCTTTAGGATGATTAGATTGATTGTTTGGTTTGTGCAGTGCAAAAACAGAAACTTTGGCTGTAGTGCGTGATTTTTGTTACTGGAATGTCGAATGTTTCTGAAACTTTTTGCGCAGTACTTCTATACAAATTGTTTATTTTGTCCTAATTTTGGAGTTACAGAAGTATGGTAGATGTTCAGATTGCTATAGATTGTCCTGTTTAAAACAAATTCTGTTTTTGATGCATTGTTTTGCTAGTTTTGATGAAACTATCTATTTTATCGGTGGTATACGCCATGGAGAAGTTATAATACAGTAGCTACAATGCAAAAACAAATATGAATGAGTTTGCAACAATACTTAAAGTGGTGATTTTTTTATTATACTAACGGATCTCACGAGGGTTTTGTTAAGTTTTGTGTGATTAAAGTTTTCATGTTTTGGGTGAGATCACGACAGATGAAGGAATAAGGAGTGGCAATAGCCTAAGCTTGGGGATGCCCGAGGCACCCAAGGTAATATTCAAGGACTCCCAAGCAACTGAGCTTGGGGATGCCCCGGAAGACATCCGCTCTTTCCTCTAACGATCATCGTTAATTTTACTTGGAGCTATATTTTTATTCATCACATGATATGTGTAAATCTTGGAGCGTCATGTGCTTTTTTATTTTTATTTCAATAAATGCACCGTGCCGGTATGAGATAGTACTTGGTTGATTTATAGAATGCTCTTTGCACTTCACTTATAACTTTTGAGTATGGCTTTATAGAATGCTTCATATGCTTCATTTATATCTTTTGAAGTTTGGATTGTCTGTTTCTCTACACATAGAAAACCACCATTTGTAGAATGCTCTTTTGCTTCACTTATATTTGTTAGAGCATGGGAATATCTTTTGTAGAAAGAATTAAACTCTCATGCTTCGCTTATATCTATTTAGAGAGTTGACGGGAATTGGTCATTCACATGGTTAGTCATAAAATCCTACATAAAACTTGTAGATCACTGAATATGATATGTCTGATTCCTTGCAATAGTTCTGCGATATAAAGATGGTGATATTAGAGTCATGCTAGTGAGTAATCATGGATGGTATAAATACTTGTGTTAAAGTTTGTGATTCCCGTAGCATGCACGTATGGTGAACCGTTATGTAACGAAGTTGGAGCATAATTTATTTATTGATTGTCTTCCTTATGAGTGGCGGTCGGGGACGAGCGATGGTCTTTTCCTACCAATCTATCCCCCCTAGGGGCATGCGTGTAGTACTTTATTTCAATAGCTAATAAATTTTTGCAATAAGTACGTGAGTTCTTTGTGACTAATGTTGAGTTCATGGATTATACGCACTCTCACCCTTCCATCATTGCTAGCTTTTTCGGTACCGTACATTGCCCTTTCTCACCTCGAGAGTTGGTGCAAACTTCGCCGGTGCATCCAAACCCCATGATATGATACACTCTATCACACATAATCCTCCTTATATCTTCCTCAAAACAACCACCATACCTACTGATGCGTCTTGAACTACGTCGGTATTTCCCCAAAGAGGAAGGGATGATGCATCACAGCGACGGTAGGTATTTCACTCAGTGATGAGACCAAGGTTATCGAACCAGTAGGAGAATCACGCAATACTACGTAAACGGTACCTGCACACAAAGAGCAAATACTTGCAACCCGATGTGTTAAAGGGGTTGTCACTCCCTTTCGGGTAACAATGCCAGAAATTGTCGAGTTGACGGGATTAAAAATATGATAGATTGGATAAATAGATCGCAAATAAATGCAAAATAAAATAAAGTGCAGCAAAGTATTTTTGGCTTTTTAGAAATATAGTTCTGGAAATAAAAGCGAGTAAAAATAGATCTCGAAGTAAAATATGATAAAGAAGAGACCGGGGGCCATAGATTTCACTAGTGGCTTCTCTCCAGAAAAATAGCATACGGTGGGTAAACAAATTACTGTTGGGCAATTGATAGAACTTCAAATAATCATGACGATATCCAGGCCATGATCATTATATAGGCATCACGTCCAAGATTAGTAGACCGACTCCTGCCTGCATCTACTACTATTACTCCACACATCGACCGCTATCCAGCATGCATCTAGTGTATTAAGTTCATGGAGAAACGGAGTAATACAATAAGAATGATGACATGATGTAGACAAGATCTATTTATGTAGAATAGACCCCATCTTGTTATCCTTAATAGCAACGATACATATGTGTCGGTTCCCCTTCTGTCACTGGGATCAAGCACCGTAAGATCGAACCCATCACAAAGCACCTCTTCCCATGGCAAGAAAAATCAATCTAGTTGGCGTAACTAAACCAAAGATTCGAAGAAGAAATACGAGGCTATAAGTAATCATGCATATAAGAGATCAAAATACTCAAATAACTTTTGTGGATAAAAACATAGATCTGATCATAAACTCAAAGTTCATCGGATCCCAACAAACACACCGCAAAAAGAGTTACATCAAATAGATCTCCAAGAGACCATTGTATTGAGAATCAAAAGAGAGAGAGGAAGCAATCTAGCTACTAACTACGGACCCGTAGGTCTACAATGAACTACTCACGCATCATCGGAGAGGCACCAATGAGGATGATGAACCCCTCCGTGATGGTGTATAGATAGGATCTGTGGTCTCTAGAACTTGCGGGCGGCAGGAATTGATTTTCGTCGATTCTCCTAGGGTTTATAGAATATTGGGGTATTTATAGAGCAAAGAGGCGGTGCGGGAGGCCACCGAGGTGGGCACAACCCACGAGAGTGCGCCTGGGACCCCATGCACACCCAGGTGGATTGTGCCCACCTTGGTGCCCCCCTTTGGTACTTATTTGGCCCATCTTGTGTCTTCTGGTCCAGAAAAATTCTCCAAAAAGTTTCGCTGCATTTGGACTCTGTTTGGTATTGATTTTCTGCGAAGTAAAAAACAAGCAAAAAACAACAACTGGCACTGGGCACTATGTCAATAGGTTAGTCCCAGAAAATGATATAAAGTTGCTATAAAATGATTGTAAAACATCAAAGAATGATAATATAACAGCATGGCACAATAAAAAATTATAGATACATTGTAGACGTATCAGCATCATCAAGCTTAATTCCTGCTTGTCCTCGAGTAGGTAAATGATAAAAATAGAATTTTTAATGTGGAATGCTGCCTAACATGTTGATCACATATTTTTTTGTAGCATGGATGACATTTGGACTTCTATATGATTCAAAGCAATAGTCTAGTTTTGCCATGAAGATTTCAATACTCAAGCATATCAACAAGCAACCATGTCTTTCAAAATATCAACACTAAAGCAAGTTATCGCTAGCCCATCATGCTTAATCATTGATCCATTCATGAAACACACTCGCATATTAGCTACACCCAATGCTCAAGTACAATCATAATGCCCCTTGGTTGGTGCTTTATAAGAGAAGATGGAGACACAAAATAAAAATTGCATAAAGTAAAATAGAAAGGCCCTTCACGGAGGGAAGTAGGTATTTGTAGAGGTGCCAGAGCTCAAAGCAAAAAAGATAGAGATAAAAACATTTTGGGTGGCATGCTTTTCCTGTCAATGAAAACGATCGAGTAGTTCGCAATACTTTCCATGCTAGATATATCATAGGTGGTTCCCAAACATAAAATAAAGTTTATTCCTTTTTCCACCATACTTTCACTTTCCATGGCTAGCCGTATCCATGGGTGCCTTCCATACCAACACTTTCTAAGGAATTTATTATTTAACAACATAAATTAAATTCATTTTTAATTTCGGGATTGGGCATCCCTAATACCTTTGCCGTACTCTCATGCAATGACAAGTGAATAAACACTCATCTTGAGAATAACACATCTAGCATGAAAATATATCAGCCACCCCCGACCGTTTGATGAGCGGTACGAGCACACAAAACATAAATTTATTTTGAAAATTAGAGATGGTACATACAAATTTGCTTAGAACGGCAAAATAATACCGCATATAGGTAGGTATAGTGGACTCATGTGGCAAAACTGGTTTAAGGATTTTGGATGCACAAGTAGTGATCATACTTAGTGCAAATGAAGGCTAGTAAAAGATTGAGAAGCATCCAACCAAGAAACGAAAAATCTCATAAGCGAGCATTAAACATAACTAACACCAAATAATGGACCACAAGTAGGATGTAATTTCATTGCACAACTATTAACTTTCATGCTTGCATATGGAATCACAAACCTTAACACCAATATTCTTACTAAAGCATAATTACTCATCAACATGACTCACATATTATATCATTAGATCGCAAAACTATTGCAAAGAATCAAGTTTATTTTATCCAATGATCTTCATGAAAGTTTTTATTATATCCCACTTGAATATCGATGACTTTGGGACTAATTTCATATGCTGCTTTTGATAGCTCAAACAAATCTAAGTGAAGAACATGATCATAAAAATTTTCTTCTCTCAAAATAATTTAAGTGAAGCAAGAGAGAATTTCTTCAAATTTTTAGTAACTCTCAAATAAATCTAAGTGAAGCATGAGAGCATTTCTTCAAAAATACTAAAGCACACCGTGCTCGAAAAATATATAAGTGAATCACTAGAGCAATTCCATTGCTCAAAAAGATTTAAGTGAAGCATAGAGAGCAATTCTAACAAGTCATATCATAATTTTGGCTCTCTCAAATAGGTGTGTCCAGCAAGGATTCATGACAAAAAATAAAAATCAAAACAAGCAAAGACTCATATCATACAAGAAGCTCCAAGAAAAACTCATGATATGTGACGAATAAAAAATATAGCTCCAAGTAAAATACCGATAATCATTAGAAGAAAGAGGGGATGCCACTCGGGCATCCCCAAGCTTAGTTGCTTGCTTCTATTTTAGATAATAGCTTGGTATGCCATGGGAATTCCCAAGCTTAGGCTCTTCTTACTCCTTATTCCTTCATCCATCGTGATCTCACCCAAAACTTGAAAACTTAATCACACAAAACTCAACAAAACCTTCGTGAGATCCGTTAGTGAAAGAAAGCAAATCACTACTATAAGTATTTTTGCAAACCCATTCATATTTTATTTTTGCACTATGGCTCAAACCCCCCGAAAGTGTCCATAGATTCATCAAAATAAGCACACAACGCAAAGAAAACAGAATCTGTCAAAAACACAATAGTCTATAGCAATCTGGAAACTTTCAATACTTCTTTAACTCCAGAAATTATGAAAAATTAGGACAACATGGGAAATTTGTATACTAATCTTGTGTACAAAAATCAGGATTTTATCACGCTTTTGTTAAAAATGAAAATTATTTTTCTGGGTGCAAAAGTTTTTATTTTTCAACAAGATCAAAGCAACTATCACCCAACATGATCCCAAAGGCTTTGCTTGGCACAAACACTAATTAAAACACAAAACACAATCATAGCAGTAGCATTGCAAACACTCAAGAATAGAAACAAAAAGACAAAAATAAATTTTATTCATTGGGTTGCCTCCCAACAAGCGCTATCATTTTACGCCCCTAGCTAGGCATAACACATAGATTCAAGTATTGTCATCTTTATTTCTAGACCCATAAGATGCCCTCATGATTGATTCATATGGTGGCCTAATTCTTGTTCTAGGGAAGTGTTCCATACCCCTCCTTAGTGTAAATTGAAATTTAATATTGCCTTCTTTCATATCAATTACGACACCAATAGTACGTAAAAACCAGTCTACCAAGAATAATTGGACAAGACGGATTGCAATCAATATCAAGAACAATAAAAATCTATGGGCACATCATTCCTATCTGCAAGAATAAGAACATCATTAATTCTTCCCATAGGCTTTTTAATAGTAGAATCCACCAAGTGCAAATTTAAGGAACATTCTTCAATATCGGTAAGACCAAGCACATCACATAAAGATTTTGGAATTGTAGAAACACTAGCACCCAAGTCACCTAAAGCAAAACACTCATAATTTTTAATCTTGACTTTGATAGTAGGTTCCCATTCATCATGTAATTTTCTAGGAATTGAAATCTCTAATTTCAACTTTTCTTCCAAAGCTTTCATCATAGCATCAACAATATGTTTAGTAAAAGCTTTATTTTGTTCATAAGCATGTGGTGAATTTATCATGGATTGTAACAAAGAAATACAATCGATAAAAGAGCAATTATCATAATTAAAGTCTTTGTAATCCAAAATAGTGGGCACATCACTAGTTAAAGTTTTGACCTCTCCAAACCCATTTTTATCAATTTTCTCAACAAGACCCTCCAAATTATCGGGACGCCTTCTAACTAAAGTTGACTCTTCTTCAGTACCTTTTTCATCAATCTTAATTTTACTAAACAAAGAATCAATAGAAGAAACACCAATAATTTTAAGATCTTCCTCATTTTTATGAAAGCAATCGCTAGAAAACGTTTTTTTCTAAAAATTCTCTTTTAGCTCTAAGCATAGCGGTTCTTTCTTACTTTGATCCATAGAAACATATAAAGCTTTAATTGATTCTTCAACCTTAGGCACAAAAATTTTCATCTTGAGATTTTCTACATCATGAGAAATTCTATCAATGCTTCTAGACATATCATCAATCTTACTCAACTTTTCTATCATAGTTTTAAAATTCTTTTGAGAATTGATAAATTATTTAATATTATTCTCAAGATCAAAGGTGTTACTATTATTATTATATGTAACGACCCAACCCAAAATCGGTCAAGTCTCTGTGTAGCTGTACCATCCCAAGATCATGCTGGCACACACAGTACATTGATGAAAAGATTCAAAGTTCAATCACACCCGAATTTATTACACGATTCTCATATCGAGTCTTTATTACAATAGAATAAATTCAGCCGAAGGCCAACACATGAGAAATAAACTAAATAAGCTGCGGAAGCGTAGACGAGTAGCGAGTCCATCCGACTCCATAGGGCAATCGCCAAGCGTGGATCGTAGCCTCACTCCTGGTTGGAAAACTCCTCTACAACATAAGACGTTGCAGCCATGTAGGTCAGCATTTTGAATATGCTGGCAAGTCATAGAGAGAACAACAATAATAATGCTAACACTATATGCAATTTGGATGTGGGGCTCTAAGTTTTATGTTTTTGCGAAAAAGCCAATTATTTTCCTATGACAAAAGGACTTTCTTGCAATTACTACAAAATGTTGGTTGCTATTGAGATGGTTCCGCCAACCAATGTATCATTCCCAATTATTAAATAATCCCTCAATTAATTTATTTAGTTCGGTGTTGAGATTTCCGAAATACTCCAATTTCCAGAGGCTCATCTGTCCGTAACCGGGGACACGGCTAATCGATTAGGTTGTTACTCTGCAGAGTCTTGTGCACTTTACCCGCAAGAATCGTTCCCTCCTTTATGTCCTCGCACTGCCTGGTGTTTGAAGACGGGATGAACGAAGTAGGGTCTTCCGTAGAGTTTCTCTGAGCACTGTCGGTACCCATCCATGTCCTACCATCCTTCTACATCTACAGGCACCGTCCGTCTAGAGTCACGCCTAAGGTCAACCCAGCCAGAGCCCATAATGGCTTGCGGCTGCACAGGTAAGCTTCCGGTCAAGGTGTATCCATCCGTCTCTTCGTGGCTGGGTGAAGCTTTCCGCAAGATGTCATGGCGCTTCTCCATGCATCCCGGCCATCCGCTGGTTTCTCCAGGGTGCCCGTCAACCATCCTCCACCCAATAGTGAATTAGAAGTCCATCTTGATCTTGAAGTCATGGGGTTGTCATCATCTTGACTCTCACATCTCCCTTATGAATCTCTCAACCAACCCCGTCTACGAGCATAGCAAAATAAACTACATCATCCCGGGCAATGGTAACAAGGGGAATTGGGTTCATCCTACCTCATGATACTACTCAAGAGCATAACTTAAAATTCTCCTACTGCATGCATGGTGGGGAGGAACAATTCTAATGCAACAAAATCATAGGTATTGTAAAACATGATCAAATGACTTGCCTGGCTGACGGTCTTCAAACGCTAGTGACTCGAGATAGCAAGCTTCACACTCCGGAAATTCTATCGAGTCAAACAATAGCACAAACAAGTATTTCACTAATGACATATCAGCAAACTGAAGGAAAACACACAAGCACTCAAACCAAAATCAAAGAAAACTCGAGGAAAACGAAACCAAGGTTTCCATCACATCAAGCAGCAACAAAGAAATAGTTTTAACCTACTAACACTTTTCTTTACAGATCCAAAACAATGGTTTTACTAACTAACATAAAGGAAAACAACATACAAACTAGGTGCAAAAAGAATCAAACCAATATCTATTATAGAACTCCTGTTATACCTAAAACAAAACTAACAAGAAAATAAAATAAAACTGTTTATTTTGCTGTAAATAAATGTCCACCCTCTGTAACTACAGAAACTAATCTAAAATAAATTATAACATAGGAAAAATAAAATTTAAAAATAACTAGAACAATAGAAAACAACAGCAAGCTAAAAAAACTAGAAAAGCTTGTTTTCGCATAAAAACTATTTTTAATTAAGACTATAAATGCCCAAATAAATTCCTACTGCTAGGCAAGGTCAAAACAAAGCAGTGACAAAAAGAATCACTAAAATAAAATAATCCAAACTCAATTTATAGCAGAAAAACTAATCTGACTAAAACTAATATAATTTTTTTTGAAAACCTAAACATGGCCGAATATAATTTTCTACAACAACTATAGGAAATTTGCAAACTAGAGGAAAAAGAATCAACTAAAAATATTAAATAACTTAAAAGATATAGAATTTTCAAGACTGGAACTATTCTGTTTTAAAAAATAGAAACTAAAATAAAACTAAACTAACGCGCTAATGGGCCGAAACAATGGGCGTTCTAAAACTAAGCATCGCTCATGCGTTGAATAGGCTAACACGCGTATGGGTTAATAATAAAACAACCGATCGGGCCGGTCCAACTAAACCACAACTTAAAATAAACCGATCTAACCGAAACTAAACCGGTCTACTAAAGAAAAACCAAACTCTTCGCGTGATCTAATCTAGTCCCTAGATTGGAAATCGTATGGCGGTGGGGATTCCGGTGGCTTACAGCGGCGGTCGACGACGAGGCGGGCTCGGGTGTTGGTGGCGGGGGTGCTCTGGTGGTCCGGGGCGGCGGCGGAGTCGTCGGGCGGGTGTGGCAGCTCGAGGGGAGCTCGGGGATGGAGTCAGTGGAGCTCGGGGACGATAGAGGCAAGTGGGACGAGCTCGGCGGGGCTCCTGGTGCTCTGCAACTCTGGCAGCGGGCGGTGATGCTCGGGGCGGCGACTTCGGTCGTTCCTGGGCGATGAGAGGATGTCAAAGAGGTGCGTAACGAAGAGGGGGTTCGGGTGAAGGTGCTTAGAGGCAAGGGGAATCCTCACCGGGGTTGGTAGCGGCGGTGAACCGAGGCGGCAGCGGCGAGATGCGTTTGGCGAGGGCGAGAGCTATGGTGGGAGTTGAGGTAGGGTTTTTGGGGGGTTCGGAAGAGGAGGCCGAGGGGTTTATATAGGGAAACTTTCTTGGGGAGGAGGTCGACTCGGGATCACGATCCCAGGAAGATCAGAACCGCGGCGCGCTCTGGACGTGCTCTGGTTCGGTTTCGTGAGCGAGGGGTTGGGGATGAGGGTGGGTCCCGTGGTCAGTGAGAGAGAGGGAGATCGAGAGAGAGGGAGAGCGATCGGGCGGCTGATCGGAACGGGGTCGGCGCGTGTGGCGCGCTAGGTTGCATCGGGTGGCCGGCTGGTGGGCTGCGGCTCTGCGCTGCTGGGCTTGCTGGCTCGGGCGTCGGTTGGGCCGGTTGGCCTGGCGTCGGCTGGGCCGGTTGGCCTGGCTCGCGCCTGGGTCCTTTCCTATTTTTTTTAAATTACGACAGAGAGAGAAAACTAATATAAGTATTATATTTTATATAGGACATATATATATCAATAAAATCAGAAAAATAAATCCTACAACGTGAACATTTTTCCAGAGGCAAAACAGAAACAAAAATAAAAACATTTTTTTGTAGATTCCAAATCAAATTTGAATTCAAACTTTTTTGGCAATATTTTCTTCTGACATTTTTCTTTGGAGTGTCATGTTTACTCCTCTCATACTTTTGCTCAAGTATTTGTCAGGTATTTTTGAAATGAATTTCAATTGCCAAAATCAAATTCAAATCAAATAAAACTCAAATGCCTCTGAAATTTCCAAATGCCACTCAAATCAAACAAAATACATAGATGCTTAAATAATATTTGTAAAACATTCCAAATTGAAAATTTGGGATGTTACAAACCTACCCACCTTAAGATGAATCTCGCCCTCGAGATTCGGGTTGGCTAGCAAATAGGTGCGGGTGGTCTCGGCAGAGATCTTCTTCTCGCTCCCAGGTGGCTTCCTCCTCAGAGTGGTGGCTCCACAGAACCTTGCAAAGTTTGATGATCCTGCTGCGGGTAACTCTATTCGCAGTCTCAAGAATTCTGACGGGTTTCTCCTCATAAGTCAGATCACTATCCAGCTGTATGGCCTCTAGGGGCACCGTGTCTCTCAGAGGAATATCGGCCATCTCGGCATGGCATTTCTTCAGCTGGGATACGTGAAAGACATCATGAACTCCTGACAATCCTTCTGGCAATTCCAGCTTATACGCAACTTCTCCTCTGCGTTCGAGGATTTTGTAGGGGCCAATGAACCTGGGTGCTAATTTTCCTTTAACCCCAAATCTCTTGATTCCACGAAGTGGGGACACACGGAGATATGCCCGGTCTCCAACTTCATATGTTATCTCCTTGCGTTTACTGTCGGCATAACTCTTCTGTCTTGACTGGGCTATCTTGAGTCTATCTCGAATCAGCTTGACTTTCTCTTCGGAGTCTCTGATAAGATCGGGACCAAAAAGTTTTTGGTCTCCAACACCATCCCATAGCAATGGTGTTCTGCACCTCCTGTCGTATAGAGCTTCGAAAGGGGCCATCTTTAGACTGGTCTGATAGCTGTTGTTGTACGAGAACTCTGCGTATGGCAAATTGTCATCCCAGCTAGACCCGTAGTCTAGCGCACAGGCTCTCAACATGTCCTCCAGAATCTGGTTGACTCTTTCGGTCTGTCCATATGTCTGTGGATGAAAAGCTGTACTGAACTCCAGCCTCGTACCCAAGGTTTCGTGCAACTGATTCCAAAACTTTGAGGTAAATTGTGTTCTTCTGTCTGACACAATACTCCTCGGAACTCCATGCAGACATACGATCCTGGTCATGTATATCTTGGCTAACTTAGCACTAGTATATGTGGTCTTCACGGGAATGAAATGAGCTACGTTGGTCAAGTGATCAACCACTACCCAGATAGAATCATAACCTGAACGGGTCCTGGGTAATCCTGTGATAAAATCCATTCCAAGTTTTTCCCATTTCCACACGGGAATCGGCAGTGGTTGAAGCAACCCTGCCGGCTTCTGATGTTCCGCCTTTACTCACTGACAAACATCGCATACTGCTACGTACTCAGCAATGTCCTTCTTCATACCTTTCCACCAGAAACTTTCCTTCAAGTCCAGATACATCTTGGTGTTGCCTATGTGAATCGAGTACGGTGAATCATGGGCCTCCTGAAGAATTAATTTCCTGACCTCTGGGTCATTAGGCACATAGATACGATCCTCGAACCATAAAGTTCCGTGTTCATCCTCACGAAAACCTTTAGCCTTTCTGTTACTCATCTTTTCCTTTATCTCTGCAATTTCCTTATCCGTATTCTGCGCTTCACAGATCTTTTTGGTCAGAGTGGACTGAATATCCAAGGTGGCTACAAATCCTCTTGGTACTATTTCCAATCGGAGATCTCTGAGATCGTCGCCTAAATTCTGAGGTAATCCTACAGCTATGAGGGTGTTCACATGGCTTTTACGGCTCAAGGAATCTGCTACAACATTTGCTTTCCCTGGGTGATAATGCAATCTCATATCATAGTCCTTGATCAATTCAAGCCATCTCCTTTGTCTGAGGTTCAACTCCTTCTGCGTGAAAATATACTTCAAGCTCTTATGATCCGTGTAAACATCACAACTATTTCCGACAAGGAAATGTCTCCATGTCTTGAGTGCGTGCACTACGGCTGCTGACTCCAAATCGTGTGTGGCATAATTCATCTCGTGAGGTCATAGCTGTCTGGAAGTATAAGCTACAACTTTTCCTTCCGGCATGAGTACTCCTCCGAGCCCTTGACGAGAAGTGTCACAATACACCTTATAATCCTTGTGTATGTCCGGCAAAATGAGTACTGGGGCTATAACCAGACGTTTCTTCAACTCCTGAAAATTGGCTTCACAATCCTCGGTCCAAATGTACTTTGTTTCCTTCTTCAACAACTCGGTCATGGGTTTAGCAATCTTGGAGAAATTCTCAATAAATCTCCGATAATATCCTGCAAGCCCGAGAAAACTGCGGATCTCCTTGACTGAGGTGGGGGATTGCCAGTTGGTGACCGATTCAACCTTGGTGGGGTCAACTGCTATTCCTTCTCCTGAAATAACATGTCCAAGGAATCCGACTTCCTTCAACCAAAATTCACATTTGCTGAACTTGGCATATAACTGATGTTCTCGGAGTTTCTCCAGGACTAGACGCAGATGTTCCTTGTGCTCTTCCTCGCTCTTGGAGAAAACCAATATGTCATCGATGAACACCACGACAAACTTGTCCAGATATTCCATAAATACCTTGTTCATCATGCTCATGAAATACGCAGGGGCATTAGTCAATCCGAATGACATGACGGTATACTCATATAAACCATACCTGGTGGTGAAGGCTGTTTTGGGTATATCCTGTTCACGAATCTTCAGCTGATGATACCCTGATCGAAGATCGATCTTGGAAAATACTTTGGCTCCGACTAGCTGATCAAATAAATCATTAATCATCGGTAGAGGGTACTTATTCTTGATGGTCACGTCGTTCAGTGAACGATAATCTACAACCATCCTCAGGGTTCCATCCTTCTTCTCTACCAAAAGAACTGGGGCTCCCCAAGGTGACGAACTTGGGCGAATATATCCTTTCTCCAATAATTCCTTGATCTGCTACTTTATCTCTTCCAAATCATTCGGGGGCATCCAATAAGGTCTCTTGGATATTGGGGCTGTGCCAGGTAATAACTCGATCAAAAATTCTATTTCTCTATCCGGTGGCATTCCTGGTAATTCTTCCGGAAATACATCCGGAAAATCCTGTACTACAAGAACTTCCTCCTGAACCACTCCCGTGAGGGAATTCACCCGCTTCTTTATCGGTGTGCGTCTGGATACATACTCGATCCTCTTCTGCTCCGGGGTGGTGAGCAAAATCGTCTTGCGGGCACAGTCGATGTTCCCTTCAAACTTCGTCAACCAGTCCATGCCTAGGATCACGTCCAATCCCTGGGATTCTAAGACGATGAGGTCTATGGGAAAATCATGATTTCCGATGCTGAGGGTTGAATGACAGCCTAAGCCTGCCATCATCTCTCCTCCTGGAGAAGTGACTTGGATCGGGGTTCTAAGGGTCCTAGTGGGCAACCCATACTTTTCCACAACTACCCTTGATATGAATGAATGCATTGCACCGGAATCAAAGAGTACCAATACTGGACGTGAATTTAATAAAAACTTACCAACCACAGTTTCTGGCTGATCATAGACATCCTCCATGTCAATGTGATTCACCTGAGCATGAGGAAAAGGGTTGGGCTTCTTTGCTGAGCTTCCATTGCCGTTGCCGTTTCCATTCTGCTTGGCCTCCGGGCAGTCGGTGGCATAGTGTCCTGTCTTCTGGCACTTGAAACAGGTGATGTGACTCAAATCCTTCTGAGCCGGGGCGGGACGATGCTGATCGCCGTTGCCTCCATTGCCTGACTTGGGGTTGTTGTCGTGGTTGCGATTGTTCCCATTCCCTCCATGGTTATGTCCTCCATGATTGTGTCCTCCATGGGGGTGATGGTTATGTCCTCCCGAGTATGGGGCATAGCGGGGCTTCTGCTGAGTTCCGGAGTTGTACTTTCCCTAGCTATATTTCCGCTTGCGGCTTTCAATCTGCTGCTGCTTGCCTTCAAGTATAGTGGCCTTGTCTACCAGCTCCTGGTAGTTGTTGAAAGTAGCCACCATTAGTTGCATTCCCAGCTCATCATTGAGTCCCTCAAGAAACTTCTCCTGTTTTGTGGCATCTGTGGCCACGTCATCTGGGGCATATCAAGATAACTTGTTGAACTCATCCACATACTGCCCCATAGTACGGTTCCCCTGGCGTAAGTTGCGGAACTCACGCTTCTTCAGACTCATGGCTCCAGCTGAGACATGCGTGGTGTGGAAAGCCCGCTGGAACTGATCCCATGTCATGGTGGCGACCGGATAAGTGGCGGTGTAGTTTTCCCACCAAGAGGCTGCAGGTCCATTCAGTTGATGTGCGACAAAACACACCTTCTCAGCATCTGTGCATCCAGCAGTTGTTAGATCCCTTCCGATCTTGCGGAGCCAATCATCAGCTACAATCGGCTCGGTGCTACTAGAGAACACCGGCGGATTCAGCCTTAGGAACCGGGTCAGGTTATCGACAGGGGGTGGTGGCGGTGGATTGTTGTTGTTGTTGCCTTGGTTTTGGATGAGCATTTGCATTAAGGCATTCTGCTGTTGAATCAGCTGGGTGAGCTCCGGCGGGAAAGTGAAACCGGGGTCACGTCTCGGAGGCATCTGGTGTTATGGAGTGGATGAGAAATTAGAATAGAACAAGGGTCTAATGCAAGGTTTTTTTTGGAACCAGGACAGTGGGAGAGGCTCCCACTGTCATATATATTAATAATTATAACAAATTACAAGGAGTAGTTACATCATGTACATGTCTCCCCCCATCTCACTTTCGAGAGGGGATAGAAAAGTTCTAAGGAGTACAATTAATCAGAGGGCAGGGAGTTTAAAAGTAAGAAGATGAATTCCTTCTTGTTGTCTTTAACCCTATATTGGAGGAGGCTAAACCCTTCTCTGAATCTGGCTAGCCAGGAGTGGTAGGAGGGGATGATATTTCTAAAAAATTTGTTGTTCCTTTCCTTCCAAATGCTCCAGGATGCTTGAAGGATGATTTTCATGAACAAAGGCCTGCCCCAAATGATTTTAGCTTGTTCTAGCCAGGACAATCTAGTGGCCTGATCTCCAGGGTCTATCCCAAAGGTTGACCAGCAGCTTCTGCTAAAAGGGCATGTTAGGATCAAGTGATCAATGTCTTCTTCTTTTTGGCCACATAGTAAGCAGTTCAGGTTTGTGCCAATGTTATAGTGTCTTCTCTTCAACATGTTTCTGGTGTTTAATCTGTCTGACAACATAAGCCATCCAAAGACCTTTAGTTTAGCAGAGACTCTTGATTTCCATAGCCAGTGGTAATTTTTATGGACCTTCATATCCCTGAAGCAGAATTTGTAGTATTTGCTTGCAGAGAAGTCAGGTCCTTTCCAAGGGTAAGACCAAATATCCTTTGCATTTTGGTTGTTATCCAAAGTAATGTGAGCTACCAACCCTTGCATGTCTTGTACTTCCTGTAATTCTTGTGAGGATAGTGGTAGAAAGAATGCCTATTCCAAAGATGTTATCGATAAGAATTCTTGGACTGAACAATCTTCATTTCTGACATAAGAAAATGCTCTAGGATGTGTATTAGAAAGAACTTCCTCCAACCACAGATCTTTCCACATGAGAACATTGTTTCCACAGTTCACTGTAACTTTGGAGATGCCTCTAAAAATAGGAGTAAGCTTGAGAATGTCCCTCCAGCAGAATGAACCACATGGATCTGAGGCGTGTGGTATTTTGTTGGTATAGTATGTGGACCAGATCAGTTCTACCCAAGGTAGGTCTAGACGGTTGTAAAACTTATGTAAATACTTTAGAAGCAGAGCATCACTTTGCAATTTGAGGTTAATGATTCCAAGCCCTCCACTCTGCTTAGGTCTACAAACTCTGTCCCAGGCCGCCAAAGATTTGCATTTTCCCCCCTGTTCTATCTTCTTTGTCCATAGACATCTCCTTCTTAGTTTGTCTAGGAGCTCAAGGATTTTTGGAGGGAATCGTAGTGTGCAGAGTGCAAAAATAATGAGTGAGGTGATGACCGTGTTTAGAAGGGAGAGTTTGGATCCATATGACATCAGAGACAATGTAGAAGTGAGTCTTCTTTCCATATTGCAGACAATGGGCATTAGGTCCTAGACCGAAGGTTTTGAAGTACCAAGTGGTAATCCAAGGTATGTGAATGGCATCTTGCCAATTGTGCATCCAAAGATAGCGGCAAGATCTGTACTTAGGGCATCATCACAGTTGATTGGAATCAAAGTGGATTTATGAAAGTTAATTTTGAGGCCAATGGAGGTTGCATAATCAGTGAGAATGTTTTTCATTGTATGAGCTTGATCATGGCAGGCCGGCATGATGATAATAGTGTCATCCGCGTATTGGATGACAGGGTAATTGTTTTGGTTTTGCCGAGGGAAAGGTAGATGGAGTAGGCCATGTTTGAAGGCATCATTAATGGCTGCTTGCAGTAGATCAGCCGCAAGAACAAAAATTAGGGGAGAAAGTGGATCACCCTGTCGAACCCCACTTTTGCAGATAAATTGTCTGCCCGGAATTCCATTCAATAGGACAGAAGATTTGCCAGAAGAGAACAAAGATTTGATCCAAGAAAGCCATTTGTCATTGAATCCCATGTGTTTCATTATTTACAGCATTGCATCATGCTCAATGGTGTCAAATGCTTTAGCGAAATCCAGTTTAAGGAGCAGAATCTTCTTTTTTGAGTTTTGGCACTGGTGTATGTACTCAAATGCCCAAGCAAGACAGTCCTGGATTGCTCTTCCTTTGATGAATCCATATTGATTCCTATGTATAATTTTCAAAATGAGCTTTTGCAGTCGATTAGCTAGTAGCTTTGTGATTACTTTGAGACAACAGTTAAGTAGAGTGATAGGTCTAAAGTCATTCACTGTAGCTGGGGAGGCAATTTTAGGGATCAAGGTGATGTAGCCTTCATTAATGCTTTCGAGGTTTAAGGTTCCAGCATGGAATTGATCACATAAATTGTAGAAGTCTTCCTTAATGATCTGCCAACATGACTTAAGAAATATTCCTGTGAAGCCATCTAGGCTTGGTGCTCTATCTGCTGGCATTTCTTTAATGACATTGTCAATTTCCTCTCTGGAGAAAGGAGCTGTTAATTGATCTAGATCATTCCTCTTTTTTATAATGTTTGCAAGGTTAAACTTCATTTGGTATTCTCCTGAGGTTCCCAATCTCTGTTTGAAACTTTGGTAAATTAAAGCTTCTTTCCCAATATGATCTTCAACTGTTGCACCATTATCTAGTTGAAGAGAGGCAATATTGTTCCTTCTATACCTCTCAGAAGCCATGGCCTTGAAAATTTTTGGGTCTTCATCACCAAATTTTGCCCATCTGATAGTGCATCTCTTTCTCCAATATTGCTTTTGATACTCCAATAGTCTGAGTAAATGATTTTTGAGAATTCTTCTGAAGTTTCTCTCTTGGATTGTGAGATTTCTTTTGTTTTCCAGAGAGTCTAGGTTAGCCAGTGCTGAATTAGAGTTAGCAATAGCCGAAGCTAGCTTTGAAATTTTTTTACTCCAATTTTTGAGCGCATATCTAAGTGTTTTAAGTTTCCTGGATATTATGGTGGCATAGTTATCTGAAGGTACATGTTTGTTCCAGGAGGCAGCAACTAAGTCCATAAAACCAGGATGTTGGATCCAATAAGACTCAAACCTGAAAAGGTTGCTTCTGGGTATATTTGTTTCAATGGAGATGACACATGGTATGTGGTCTAAAATTGGTTTAGCGAGAGGTTTTACAATGGTGTTTGGGTATGTAATAGTCCAGTTAGTTGAGGTGAAGAACCAATCCAATTGTTCAAGCAATGGATCTTCCTGCATGTTACTCCAAGTAAAAGTTCTGCCTTTGAGTGGGAGTTCAATCAGACCTTGTTTTCGAATGAAATCGTTGAAAGTGATCATATCATTAATGTTTCCACCAGGTTTATTTTGATTAGCAGGGCTACGGATGTAGTTGAAGTCCCCAACAAGGAGCCAATCTTCATTAGAGGGAATATTAAGATTAAGTAGCCAGCTAGTATAGTCAATCCTGGAATCACCTTGACAGGGGCCATATATATTTACCAAAGTCCACATTTGGGCAGATTGGGTGGATTGAAATTTAGTGACAAGAGCAAATTCTTCTTCAATTAGAATCGTGCCAGTAAAGATAGCACTATTCCATAAGGTTAAAATACCACCAGAGGCCCCTCTCGAAGGGATAAAAGCAAATTTGTCAAAGCGTTTAGGACAACAAGATTTAATATAGGAATTATCAAAAGCAGTTTTCTTGGTTTCTTGTAGACAAATAACCAAGCAACCACTAGTAGCAATAGCATTGGATAAAACCAAAAGCTTGGGGTCCGAGTTCATGCCTCGGATGTTCCAACATAACACATTCCAGTTTGATAACATAGATATAAACGAAAGGAAATAAAGTTGTGACTAGGAGGAAGTTGACGAAGAGCCAGCCCCCGTATCTGCCATAAGCAGATCTTCAGTAATTTCTTCAGGTGGGACAGCACACTGGTGAACAGCGATATACTGGATTTGCTCAATTGTCATGGGGGGTGGGAGTTCACCATCTGCAGGCTGATCGTCAGAGATCTCAGAGATGACTACAGCAGATACAGCATTGGGAATGACCCTGGGTTTCACTTTGGAGATCTTGGTCCTGCTGTCAGTAAGAGGGGGCACCTTGAAACCATCATACTTATTGGAACGGGCACTTCTATGCACACTGGTTACCGAGAGCGGAGCTTTATTCTTACCACGCTTGTTGCTTGCACCCACCCTAGAAGATCCAGCCTGAATTTCAGAGATATCTTGCAAAACTTCCTGGTCAGTAGGAGTTTCAGAGATTTCCATAGCCTGATCACCAGCACTAAAACCCATATCTTGAGTGTCATCAAAAAGCATCTGCATCTCCTCAGAAGCCAAGGACCAAACATTGACAGTAGTGATCACTGAACCATCTTCCTCACCCTGAGTAATGCAGGAAGAAACTTGAACAGCACCATTATATTCAGACAGTGACAGGGTGATATCCAGTTTGGTTGGCCTCATGCCATAGCCATGGGCCCAAGGGCCAATAGTGGCAAGGGAGGGCATGATGGAGCTTGAGAGGAAATTAGTGATGGGCACATATGACAGGGGCTCAGCAATTAGCAAACCATTCAGGAACTCATTGTCAGCTTGGAACTGAATGTTCATACCAGCATTGGTGACAGAGACATGGATCTGAATTCTTGGTACCTGAGCATCAGATGTAGGGGCCATCAGCTCATTATTCACCACAGGAGGAGCCACAACAGCAGAGTGAAGAGATCCATTCCTCTGGAGGATCTGCGGAACAGAGGCTGGTACTAACACCAGAGCATCAGAGTCAGAGTTTGTAGTGGATGTGCTGTGAGAAATTGAGTCATTCCAAGCTGCAAAAGGGCTGTCTTGCAGATTGTTAGCTGGAAGAATTCCATCCTGAACTTGCAGACCCTCATTGACCAGCCACTCCTGGTAATTATAAAGGACAGGTGGAGCAGATGGAGGAGGTGCAGGCCATTCTCCCCATTGGGGGTGTATCTCAATATCTTCCTGAGCTGCAACATTCTCACCCACATCCTCTGCAACATTGTTTCCAGCACCCTGTTGGGCCATCCAATTATTAAGCTGCATCTGATACAGTTGCTCAGCATTGAGGCCATCACCATAGAGAGGATGTGGTATCCCATCTGCAGGTGGTGGGTCTTCGCCAGCCGGAGGAACTTCTGGCAAATGAGCATTCCAATCTGAACTGCGCAGCATTGTAACACAAACTGTCCAGCAATGACGATTACCTCCAAGTTGGCGGATAACCAAGCTCTTTGGCACCAACCTAAGATGAATGACTTTAACTCTGAGCAGTACTAGTTTTCTATCTCCCCTTGGGTTGTGCCAGTGCGTCAGACTACCGAAACCATCAACAGATCTATGCAGATAATGGTAGGTTTGGTAATCTTGAGGAAATCCAATGTAAAGAAGCCACACATCAGGACCATAAGTAGTGAGCCGCATGTTAAGTGCCTCATCATGCGGAACAAAAGAAACTACAGTGTTCATCTCCCCTTCTTCCTCAGCATCAAGCTCAAAAGTAGTACCCACAACATTATCACGCATCAGAGGACTAGGGAAACCGTAAATAGCAATGCCTAGTGGATGATCATCAATTTCAGTCGGAACAAAGTTGGATTCATACAGCAGACCGGTAATCACTTGCCTCAGAGCAGCCTTCTGGTGGAACGGGACGTGGCGGTTCACCTCGGCAATGGCGAGGAAGTCGTGGTTGAGAGGAGGCACCGGATGGATCGCCATGTCGCTGCGAACGATCCGGTCGGCCGGCCCAAGCTCGATGGTCATCCCCGTCGGGATGTAGGGGACGACGTTGATAGGAAAGTTCGCCATTGTTGCCGGCGGAGAAGCTCTCGAGGCAGGCAAAGCAGAGGAAATGGAATGCGGAACGGTAGCAGGGATTGCCTTAGGCTTCCATATTAGTCTTTGCACCTCTTTCCCCCTCCAACAAGATTGCTCCAGGTGTCCAAATCGGCTGCAGTTGCTGCATCGGATGGTTGTAAAATCATCTGATTTTTTATTGCGGTCAGGAAAGGTAATCAATGAGTGTTGGCAAGTAGATATCTGCTTCTGATGTGACGTCGAGTTGATAGCACAGGGTGCGTTAGATTGTTTAGTAAGTGGTGCACCCTTAGGAATATCATCTTGACCATTATTTTGTCCCAAAAATATATCATCGCGAGAGGGAATCATCGTGGGGATTCCTTTGGGTTGCCACCAAAGATAGGTACTATCTGCCTTACCACAATTATTAGGTAAGTGTCCTAATAGATGGCAATGGTGGCAAAATAATTTGGAAGGGCAGAAATCCACGGAATGATCTTTAGAGGAGCAAATTAAGCAAGAGAAACCTTGATGGCCCAAAGTTGAGCTGGTCACAGGGGGCCGGACCAGGTTAGACTCCAAATGTTTGTCTAGGTTGGGCTGGGTATCAACGGCCTGGATGGGACAAAACGGCCCAAGATGGCCCAGTTGGTTGCAGCTTGAGCATTTGTTGACTTTATTGAGAATAAAATCCACAGATGGAACCGAGTCCAAGGCCCAAACTTTAGCCATATGCGAATCATCATATCCCGCCTTCCGAAAATCCATAATGTGCAGGAGAATAAATTTTGGAATAGACCCAATAAGAGGACCGGTAATTAATACCAATAAATGTCGATTGAGGCTCTTGATTGTGAGGCTTAATGACTGATTTGAAGTTGCCCAAACGGATAGAATTATTATCTTTGTCAAGCAATGAAATATCCGATTGAAAGCTACCAAAAATGACCTTTTCGGTATGAACCCTCGAATGACCCAATGGATAGCTTGGTTCATGGCCAACAACATTGCTTGACTGAGGAGGAAGAAAACCAAACTTTGCAAGCTCCTTGGCTGAATGATTATGTTGAAGATCCTCAGAAGACTGGAAAGTAAACCTTGTCTTGATAGCCAGGGGAGAACGTGAAACCAACTCAGTAAGCTCATGGTCCGAATGCCAGCTTTGATCAGAATAAGAATTAAACCATGCATTGTGCCTATAGAGATTGAAATGACAAACAAAATCTGGCCAGACCCGATCCTTAAGACCATACACAAAATGTCCAACTTTATTTGAAGCCACAGAAAAACGAAACTGCCGACCAGCAAGATGTTTGACATTGAAACCCGTGGATGATCCACCAATGCAACATTGGAGGGCAAGACCCACTGATTCGATCGAGAGAGGAAAGGAGGCAGAAGAAAAAGCCACCACTAGGAAGAATTCTCTTGTACCTCCGATGGAGGAGAAATGAACGGTAGAACCAAACCTTTTGCGCACCTGTGTCTCCACTGCTTGGCCAGGGGAGAAATCCCAATGTAGGAGCCCCTCCATTGGTGGAGATTAGAGATCGCGATTCTATTGTGCGATTTTACGACTTTACGATCCAAACTAAACCCCCTGATTCTACGATTTTGGTCTCTAGAATCTACGTTTCTACGATCCTAATAGTGAAGATTCTACGATTTGCGATCTTACCATCGGAGCTCCTATCCGATTCAGAATCACGATTCTGACAACCTTGGTCTAATGAGAAAATAGCACTACCCAAATGAATGCACAAACACAATCACACCAATCATTTATTCATTCATCTCAAGCAAGGTTCAAACTCGAATTACAAGATCTCACGACTAATCAAAATTAATGGCCTAACTGATCGACGAAAATAAAATAACATGGCGGCCGACTAAATGTCTTCATCAATTATCCCTGCGTCCTCTGGTGTGTCGTCCTCTGGTGCGGCGTCTCCTCTTGCGGCTTCCTTCGGTGGAGCTCTCTTCATAATCCTGGTCATCGCTCACGAGAGGTCCATCATCTCCACTCAGGAAAAGGTCTTCTCCCAGATCCATCTTCTCCTCCAGTGTGGCAATATATTTCTTCCGGTCCTCAAGTCTTTCCATAAAATCCTTGACTTCATCCTCATGCTCACAGTGGGCTTCACGTGCTGCATCCTCTAGTTCAATTTCACGAAGATGCAACTTTTGGACCGTCTTCAAGCTCCTGCGCATTTGAATCTCTAGAGCCCTGATGTGAGCCTCCAAGTCTTGGACATATGAGCGAACGGAGTCATCATCTATGGTGCGGATAATCTCTCCATCTGTAGTCCTGCGAGAAATCATGGTGTGGTCTGATCCAACAAGCTCGGTCCTGTATTCCTCCTGGATGCGTCCAAGTGGGCGCGCCCTCCACCCTCGTGGGCCCCTCGTTGCTCCACCGACCTACTTCTTCCTCCTATATATATCCATATACCCCACAAACATCCACGAGCACCACAAAACCCTATTTCCACCGCCACAACCTTTTGTACCCAAGAGATCCCATATTGTGGCCTTTTCCGGAGCTCCGCCGGAGGGGGCATTGATCATGGAGGGCCTCTACATCAACTCCATGGCCCCTCCGATGATGTGTGAGTAGTTTACCTCAGACCTACGGGTCCATAGCTAGTAGCTAGATGGCTTCTTCTCTATCTTTGGATCTCAATACAAAGTTCTCCTCGATTCTCTTGGGGATCTATTCGATGTAATATTCTTTTGCGGTGTGTTTGTCGAGATCCGATGAATTCTAGGTTTATGATCCAGATTATCTATGAACAATATTTGAATCTTCTCTGAATTCTTTTATGCATGATTGGTTTATCTTTGCAAGTCTCTTTGAATTATCAGTTTGGTTTGGCCTACTAGATTGATCTTTCTTTCAATGGGAGAAGTGCTTAGCTTTGGGTTCAATCTTGCGGTGCTCGATCTCAATGACAGAAAGGGAAACGACACGTATTGTATTGTTGCCATCGAGGATAAAAGGATGGGGTTTACATCATATTGCATGAGTTTATCCCTCTACATCATGTCATCTTGCTTAAGGCGTTACTCTGTTCTTATGAACTTAATACTCTAGATGCATGCTGGATAGCGGTCGATGTGTGGAGTAATAGTAGTAGATGCAGAATCCTTTCGGTCTACTTGTCTCGAACGTGATGCCTATATACATGATCATGCCTAGATATTATCATAATTATTCGCTTTTCTATCAATTGCTCGACAGTAGTTTGTTCACCCACCGTAATACTTATGCTATCTCGAGAGAAGTCACTAGTGAAACCTATTGCCCCCGGGCCTATTTTCCATCATACAAGTTTCCAATCTATTTTATTTTGCAATATTTACTTTCAATCTATATCATAAAATACCAAAAATATTTATCTTATTATTATCATCTCTATCAGATCTCACTCTTGCAAGTGGCCGTGAAGGGATTGACAACCCCTTTATCGCGTTGGTTGTGAGGTTCTTATTTGTTTATGTAGGTACGAGGTGACTCGCGCGTGGTCTCCTACTGTATTGATACCTTGGTTCTCAAAAACTGAGGGAAATACTTATGCTGCTTTACTGCATCA
Organism: Triticum aestivum; assembly: GCF_018294505.1. NCBI lineage: Eukaryota > Viridiplantae > Streptophyta > Magnoliopsida > Poales > Poaceae > Triticum > Triticum aestivum. The sequence goes on along the minus strand of NC_057806.1, from coordinate 47,467,128 downwards.
CCCTTTCCTCTTCAAGGGAAAACCAACGCAGTGCTCAAGAGGTAGCAAGAAGGATTTCTGGCGCCGTTGCCGGGGAGGCTTACGCAAAGTCAAGTCAAGATTTGATCTCCCGTCAACAAGCCATTTCTGGCGCCGTTGCCGGGGAGATCTATGCCAAGTCAAGACATACCAAGTACCCATCACAACTTTTATCCTTCGCATTACATTATTTGCCATTTGCCTCTCGTTTTCCTCTCCCCCACTTCACCCTTGCCGTTTTATTCGCCCTCTTTTCCATTCGCCCTCTTTTTCCGTTCGCCTCTTTTTCGCTTGCTTCTTGTTTGCTTGTGTGTTGGATTGCTTGCTTGTCACGATGGCTCAAGATAATACTAAATTATGTGACTTTGCCAATACCAACAACAATGATTTTATTAGCACTCCGATTGCTCCTCTTACCGATGCTGAATCTCGTGAAATTAATACTTCTTTGCTGAATCTGGTCATGAAAGATCCGTTTTCCGGCCTTCCAAGTGAAGATGCCACTACCCATCTAAATAGCTTCATTGATTTGTGTGATATGAAAAATACGAAAGATGTGGATAATGATATTGTTAAATTGAAGCTATTTCCTTTTTCGCTTAGAGATCGTGCTAAAGCTTGGTTTTCGTCTTTGCCTAAAATAGTATTGATTCATGGAACAAGTGCAAAGATGCTTTTATCTCTAAGTATTTTCCTCCCGCTAAGATCATCTCTCTTAGAAATGATATTATGAATTTTAAGCAACTTGATCATGAACATGTGGCACAAGCATGGGAGAGGATGAAATCAATGATACGTAATTGCCCTTCACATGGCTTGAATTTATGGATGATTATACAAATTTTTTATGCCGGATTGAATTTTGCTTCTAGAAACCTTGTAGATTCGGCCGCGGGAGGCACTTTTATGGAAATCACTTTAGGAGAAGCTACCAAACTCCTAGATAATATTATGGTTAACTATTCTCAATGGCACACTGAAAGATCTACTAGTAAAAAGGTGCATGCAATCGAAGAGATTAATGTTTTGAGTGGAAAGATGGATGTACTTATGAAATTGTCTGCTAATAAGAGTGCTCATACTGATCCTAATGATATGCCTTTGTCTACTTTGATTGGGAATAATAATGAATCTATGGATGTGAATTTTGTTGGTAGGAACAATTTTGGTAATAACACGTATAGAGGTAATTTTAATTCTAGGCCGTTTCCTAGTAATTCCTTATGGTAATTCCTACAACAATTCTTATGGAAATTGCAATAAGATGCCCTCTGATTTTGAATCTAGTATTGAAGAATTTATTACTTCACAAAAGAGTTTTAATGCTTTGATTGAAGAAAAATTGCTTAAGATTAATGAGTTGGCTAGGAACGTGGATATAATTTCTCTTGATGTTGATTCTTTGAAACTTAGATCTATTCCACCTAAGCATGATATCATGAGTCTCTCAAAGCCATGAGAATTTCCATCTATGAGTGCAAAGAAAGAACCGCTAGGATGCGTGCTAAAAGAGATTGTTTTGTAAAAGCGTGTTCTTCTAGTTTTCATGATAATAAGGATGAAGATCTAAAAGTGATTGATGTGTCCCCTATTAAATCTTTGTTTTGCAATATGAATCTTGATAATGATGGGACTGGAGATGAGTCAACTTTAGTTAGAAGGCGTCCCAATGATTCGGAGTTTTTAGATCTTGATGCAAAAGTTGGTAAAAGTGGGATTGAAGAGGTCAAAACTTTAGATAGCAATGAACCAACTATCTTGGATTTCAAGGAATTTAATTATGATAATTGCTCTTTGATAGATTGTATTTCCTTGTTGCAATCCGTGCTAAATTCTCCTCATGCTTATAGTCAAAATAAAGCTTTTACTAAACATATCATTGATGCTTTGATGCAATCTTATGAATAAAAACTTGAGTTGGAAGTTTCTATCCCTAGAAAACTTTATGATGAATGGGAACCTACTATTAAAACTAAAATTAAAGATCATGAATGCTATGCTTTGTGTGATTTGGGTGCTAGTGTTTCCACGATTCCAAAAACTTTGTGCGATTTGCTAGGTTTCCATGAATTTGATGATTGTTCTCTAAATTTGCACCTTGCAGATTCCACTATTAAGAAACCTATGGGAAAGATTAATGATGTTCTTATTGTTGCAAATAGGAATTATGTGCCCGTAGATTTCAATGTTCTTGATATAGATTGCAATTCGTCATGTCCTATTATTCTTGGTAGAACTTTCCTTAGAACGATTGGTGCAATTATTGATATGAAGGATGGGAATATTAAATTCCAATTTCCATTAAGGAAAAGCATGGAACACTTCCCTAGAAAGAAAGTTAAATTACTATATGAATCTATTATGAGAGCCACTTATGGATTGCCTACCAAATATGGCAACACCTAGATCTATCCTTGCTTTTATGCCTAGCTAGGGACGTTAAACGATAGCGCTTGTTGGGAGGCAACCCAATTTTATTTTTATTCCTTGATTTTTGCTCCTGTTTAGTAATAAATAATTTATCCAGCCTCTGTTTTGGTTGTGTTTTTTTGTGTTTAATTAGTGTTTGTGCCAAGTAGAGCCGTTGGGAAGTCTTGGGGAAAGTCTTTTTGATCTTGCTGTAAAAAACAGAAACTTTAGCACTCATGATAATTGCTTCCATTTTTTATTGGAGAGTGCTATTTAGTTAATTGTTTTTGCAGATGATTAATAGATAAACTCCTCGCTTCTAGAAATTTATTTCAGAATTTTTCGCGTTCCATAAGTGGTCGAAACCTACAGATTACTACAGACTGTTCTGTTTTTGACAGATTCTGTTTTTCGTGTGTTGTTTGCTTATTTTGATGAATCTATGGCTAGTAAAAGAGTTTATAAACCATAGAGAAGTTGGAATACAGTAGGTTTAAAACCAATATAAATCAAGAATGAGTTCATTACAATATCTTGAAGTGGTGGTCTGTTTTCTTTTACTAACAGAGCTCACGAACATTTTCTTTTAAGTTTTGTGTTGTGAAGTTTTCAAGTTTTGGGTAAAGATTTGATGGATTATGGAACAAGGAGTGGCAAGAGCCTAAGCCTTGGGATGCCCATGGCACACCAAGTTAAAATACAAGGACACAAAAAATCCTAAGCTTGGGGATGCCCCGGAAGGCATCCCCTCTTTCGTCTTTGTCTATCGGTAACTTTACTTGGAGCTATATTTTTATTCGCCACATGACATGTGTTTTGCTTGGAGCATCTTGTATGATTTGAGTCTTGTCTTTTTAGTTTACCACAATCATCCTTGCTGTACACACCTTTTGGGAGAGACACACATGAATTGGAATTTATTAGAATACTCTATGTGCTTCACTTATATCTTTTGAGCTATATAGTTTTTGCTCTAGTGCTTCGCTTATATCTTTTAGAGCACGACGGTGGTTTTATTTTATAGAAATAATTGATCTCTCATGCTTCACTTATACCATTTTGAGAGTCCTTTATAACAGCATGGTAATTCACTTTGGCTATAAATTTTAAATGCTAAGAGAAGTTGGATGCTTGATAGATGGTTTTGAGATATAAAGGTGGTAATATTAGAAGTGAGCTAGTTGAGTAATTGTGAAATTGATGAATACTTGTGTTGAAGTTGGCAAGTCCCGTAGCATACACGTATGGTGAATGTTATGTGACAAATTTGAAGCATTGGGTGTTCTTTGATTGCTTTCCTTATGAGTGGCGGTCAGGGACGAGCGATGGTCTTTTCCTACCAATCTATCCCCCTAGGAGCATGCGCGTAGTGCTTGGTTTTGATGACTTGTAGATTTTTGCAATAAGTATGTGAGCTATTTATGACTAATGTTGAGTCCATGGATTATACGCTGTCGGTGTACTAGAGTAGGGGTACCCTAGTATCCCGAACTCGTGCACGGGCAGTTGCAGCGCCCTGCGGCAAGGCTTGCCGAACGACCGCCAGGGTCCTCCGTGGGTTCCCTTGGATCCCCTTCAAGAACAAAGTATTCAAGATGAAGAGACAAGGCCTCAGCAAGAGGATCTTGCCGGGAAGAGACAAGACCCCGACAAGAGGAGCTTGCCGGGAAGGCCAACCAAGGCGCCACAAGAAACTTACCGCGACGCACCACACGTCCCGGCAAGATCCGGCGAGCGACAAGCTTCCGGACGCGACAAGACGACGACCCCGGCAAGGTACTTGCCGGGGGCCAGCTGCCACCCCATACCCACGCTCCAGCTCACCCGCCCGCGTGTCGCCATGAGGCTTTCTCAGGGGCGCGTGGCGGGAACCTGTGCAGCCAGGGGTACGCGGTGGCAAGCGGAGATGAAGAGGAGGCCATCGTGGCGAACGGTGGCGCTCCTAACAGTCACTTTTTGCACTGTTTTAGGCAACTCAGACGGGCATTCAATGACCTTGTCCCCTGCCGTCAGAGTTAGGTAGGGTGCACTGTGTCCACAGTAGCGGTAGCTGCACCTACCACATCCTTTTCCATTTTTACCCTTCTAGTCTACGTTGCCACCTGTCGGTGACCCCTTGAAAGTATAAAAGGAGGCCCAAGCGCAACGTAGAGGGGGTTCGGCTCATTCGAAACATCAGGAACACTCTCACGCTCGGTCTGGCAGCGTCCATCGCTCCTGAGCAAGAATTCAATACACACAAACAAGCAGCAGTAGGGTTTTATGCATCCGTGCGGCCCGAAGCTGGGTAAAAATGCTCGCGTGTATTGCCTCGATCCACTCTTTGTGCAGCCTCCGCCCTCACCGAATCGAAAGGGGCTCGGTCCGCCGATCCCCATAGGTGTTCGTGGATCAGTTTCCCCGACATCTTTGGCGCGCCAGGTAGGGGGCGTCGAGATTGTGCGAACCTGATCCGGCGTGCACGCGAGCTAAATCTTCATCGTCTTCATCGACATGCCACCGAAGAAGAAGGATTCGGAGGCAGCTGTTCCGTCTGCGTCGCTTTCACCGCCTCCGGAGCAAACGGGTGGTGGAGTGGACGCCGGCGGAAGAATGGGCGTCGACGAGGGAGCCCTCAGTGCGGCCAAGTCCAAGGACAAGGCGGCACAGACCTCGGCGTCCATGCGCGCACCGCGCCCCTCTCAGGAGGCGCGGGACCAGCAGCTCATGGCGTTCGCAGCGCCATACGTCCGCTGGGCCAAGATCAAGCTGGTGGTTCTCGTGGCGCTCAAGACCAACATGCACGTCAACATGCTGGCTCGAGCGAAGTACGGTCGCCTGGGCAGGGCACTGCTCCTTCTAACGTGGTTAGGAGTCCGAGCACGCCCCACTCCTCGCACCGTTCACCTCCGCCGCCCACCACTCCAGCAGAAGCCTTGGCGCGAGCTCAACTGCTCCTAGACTATCCTCCGATGGCGGACAAGACCGACGAATGGAGGGCCACTATCCAGAGCCTCATCGGCTTCGCCAACGGCGACACTGCGCGGTAACCAAGCACCTCGCTGCCGCGGCAGGACAGCCGGACGCGAGCCGATGGCAACAAGACCGGGGGAGGTGCGACTTCCATGCACTCTCCACTACGAAGGCCAAAATCGCCGACTCGCCGGGTCCACCCCGACAGCGGCTCCACCGCGTCGTCGGACCCACGAGCTCGTCGCGACCAGCGCCAAGTTCTCCATGAATGACAACAAGAAGACGCTCGAACCCGCATCGAGCACCGAAGAGAAGTGCGACGTCAATCCGACAAGCGCGCTGGGCCCTCTGTTGACATGCATGCGCCAGGGGAACCAGGCAATCTGCCGTACGCGGTAGGTTGTCCTGCATTCACCCGTGAGCTGCGGCAAGTCCAGTGGCCCAGCACAAAGAATTTCAAACCAGACGTACCAGAGAAGTACGACGGCAAGACGCATCCGTCGGAGTTTCTCAGCATCTACACCATCGCGGTGCAGGCTGCCGGGGGACGGGACGACAAGATCCTTGCCAACTACTTCCCGCTGGTACTCAAGCCCAACGTCAGGTCCTGGCTCATGCACTTGCCGGACAATTCCATCTCCTCTTGGGCAGATTTATGCCATCAGTTTGTCGGCGCCTTTACAGGAGGCCACAAGCCACATGGCCAAGAAAGCGATCTTCATCTGCTCGCCCAGAAGGAAGGAGAGCCACTGCGCAAGTACATTCAGAGATTCAGTCGTGTACAACACAACATCCCAGACATCCACCCCGCCGTGATCATCGGCGCGTTCCATCAGAACGTGCGAAACCGAAGGATGAGGGAGGAGATGGCGATGTGTAAGATCAAAGACGTCAGCGAGCTTTACGCCCTGGCCGACAAGTGTGCACGCGCTGAAGAGGGGAGGAGGCTCCCCGAAGAGAGTACAAGAGCAGGAGGATCCGACAGTGAGGATGCCGCCCCGACAAGGAAAGGCCGGCGGCGGAACAACAGAAGGAAAAAGGGCAAGGAAGTGCTAGCTGTCGAGCAGACCGGCAACGGAGGTGGCGCCAAGGAAGCTAAAGCTAGTGGCTTCGACAAGGAGGCCCAGCCTGTGGCGGCCGCCGACAAGCAGGACAGCTCCGGCAAGCAGTATTGCAAGATTCACCGCACCAAGGGTCACGATCTCCAGAACTGCAAGAAAGTCGAACAGCTTGTTGAGCAACAGAAAGCTGAGTACGAGCGGCGCGACAAGGAGAAGGCCCAGGAAGGAACTGGTGGATCCAGCAAGAAACGTCCCGACCGAGGAGGACGCCGCGACAAGGCCAAGCAGCAGCAAGGAGACAAACCTCCCCGCGGCCGTGACAAGGATGAAGATGACGACGACGACGAAGACATGGATGATGACGAGGCCGACGAGCAGGAATTTCAGAAAGCCACAGAGGTCCTGTGCGTTGACGGTGGTGCTTCTCTGCATACTTCGCACCGCCAACTCAAGCAGTGGATGCGGGAGGTTAATGCAGCGGAACCATCCGTAGAGTCACGCAAGCCTCTGAAATGGTCCAGCACGCCTATCATCTTCGACATTGAGGATCATCCTGATCGCATAACTGCGGTCGGGTGCTTGCCGATGTTGGTTTCACCAACTATCCGCAACCTCAAGGTCATGAAGATGCTAGTTGACGGCGGGGCCGGCTTGAATCTGATCTCCTCCGCGGTCCTTCAGAAACTCCAGATCCCTGACAGTGAGCTCGAAGAGACCGGCACATTCCAAGGAATCAACCCGGGAAGGAGCAAGCCGAAGGGAAAGATCACGCTGCCGGTCACATTTGGCAGCGAGATGAACTTCAGAACTGAGAGGGTCACATTTGACGTTGCCGATTTTCCATTGCCCTACAATGGGATCCTTGGCCGTCCAGCGCTCGCCAAGTTTATGGCAGCCTCTCACTATGCATACAACATGCTCAAGATGCCAGGCCCGATAAGTGTCATCTCTGTCCCCGGTGACAAGAAGGATGCCCTTATCTGCGCCGACAAGATCTACCGGGAAGTAGCAGCCGCAGCTGATCACAACACACTTGCCGCTGAAGCTCCCGGGGGGAAGAAGAAGACAAAGTCCGGCAAGAGCTCTGATGCCCACTCCGGCAAGCGCACCTCTTCGGAGTGCTGCGCTACCGTCGAGGACGCACCATTGAGCTCCACCGGCAAGTGCAAGAAGACGATGGCAGCTCCACCCGAGACCAAGAAGGTGTCCGCCAAGGAGGACGGCACTGGTGGTACCTTCACCATCAGTGCCACGCTTGACCCCAAATAGGAAAGCGCGCTCATTGCTTTCCTGCGGGCGAATGTTGACGTGTTTGCATGGCAACCGTTTGATATCCCCGGTGTTCCCAGGAAAGTAATTGAGCACCACCTAGCCGTTTGTCCTCATGCTCGGCCCGTCAAGCAGAAAGTCAGGAAGCAAGCAGTGGAGCGCCAAGAGTTCATTGCAGAAGAGATCAGGAAATTGGAAGCAGCAGGCCTTGTCAGAGGAGTGCTCCATCCCACGTGGTTGGCCAATCCTGTAGTCGTGCGCAAGGCAAACGGGAAATGGAGGCTTTGTATAGACTTCACTGATGTCAATAAAGCTTGTCCCAAAGATCCATTTCCCTTGCCGCGCATTGACCAGATTGTTGACTCCATAGCTGGATGTGATTTGCTTTCATTTCTTGATGCATATTCAGGATACCATCAAATCTTCATGGCAGAATAGGATGAGGAAAAAACCGCATTTATCACCCCTTGCGGCACATACTGTTTTGTACGGATGCCCTTTGGGTTGAAGAATGCTGGTTCAACATTTGCAAGGGTAGTCCATGTCGCTTTTGAGCCACAGATACACAGAAATGTGGAAGCCTACATGGATGATATAGTGGTCAAGAGCAAGGACAAGGCTACCCTGATCCAAGATTTAGAAGAAACTTTTGCAAATCTGCGCAAGATCAACCTCAAGCTCAACCCCGAGAAGTGCGTGTTTGGAGTCCCTTCCGGCAAGCTTCTCGGGTTCTTTGTGTCTCAGCGGGGAATTGAAGCCAACCCCGACAAGATCAAGGCCATCGAGCAGATTGAAGCACCGAAGCGCGTCAAGGATGTGCGAAGGCTTGCCGATTGCGTGGCTGCTCTCAGCAGATTTATCTCTAAGTCCGCAGAGCGTGCCTTGCCATTTTCAAAATATTGAAAAAGGCAGGTCCGATGAAATGGACTCCGGAAGCGGAGGATGCGCTGCAGGACTTGAAGAGGTACCTGTCCTCCACTCCAATACTTGTCACACCTAAGCCACAAGAGAAGTTGCTGCTATACCTAGCGGCAACCAATCAAGTGGTTAGTGCTGCGTTAGTAGCGGAGAGGGAGGCGGATGATGAGCCAGCGACCACGACAAGTGAATCCAGCGACAAGCAGGGGGCTTCTCCGACAAGCTCTGGTCCCGACAAAGATGAATCTGCGCAGACGTGCAAGGAGGTGCAGAAGAAGATGATGCAGCGCCCAGTTTACTTTGTCAGCTCCCTTCTCCAGGGGGCTAGGTCGAGGTACTCTGGTGTGCAAAAATTGCTTTTCGGCCTTCTCATGGCCTCGAGAAAGCTGCGCCATTACTTCCAGGCACACGAGATCACAGTTGTCACTCGCTTTCCGCTGAAGAGGATACTGCAGAATCTAGAAGCAACAGGCAGGATTGTTGAGTTGGCATTGGAACTGTCAAGCTTTGGCCTCAAGTTTGAGAGCACTGCAACGATCCAAAGCAGGGCATTGGCAGAGTTAATAGCAGAGTGGACGCCAACCCCAGACGAAGAAATTCCAGAGACGAGCATCCCCGTCAAGGAGACAAGCAAAGAGTGGCTGATGTACTTTGATGGTGCCTTCTCGCTGCAAGGCGCCGGTGCTGGCGTGCTGCTTATCGCACCCACCGGAGAGCACCTCAAGTACGTAGTCCAGATGCACTTTCCCAAGGAGCAAGCAACGAACAATACTGCAGAGTATGAAGGTTTGCTTGCCGGCCTCAGAATCGCAGCCGACCTTGGGATCAAGAAACTCATTGTAAGGGGTGACTCGCAGCTTGTCGTCCGCCAAGTGAACAAGAACTACCAGAGTCCATTGATGGAAGCTTATGTTGATGAAGTGAGAAAGCTAGAAGAACACTTTGACGGCATGCAAATGGAACATGTTCCGCGAGCTCAGAATGACATTGCTGATGGCCTGTCAAAGTGCGCTGCACTAAAGTTGCCTGTGGAACCAGGGATCTTTGTGCTCAAGCTGACTCAACAATCCGTGACACCATCAACTGGACAGAATAAGAAGAGGAAGTTGGTTTCTGGTGACTACTTTCTGGCAGAGCTTCCCGAAGCCGCCGCCAAGAAGGTCCCCAAGATAGACGCCAAGAGTGCTGAGGAGCAGTTTGCTTCGGCAAGCCTTATGGCTTGTTTCGTTGAAGCAGACACTCCCGACAAGTCTTGCTCCGGCAAGCTTGTCGGGGAGCATCACGCTCCGGCAGAGCCGTAGGTTCTTGCCGTGGAAGCGGATGTTCCCGCAGCAACAGATACGCCTTTAGTCCTTGTTGTCGAGCCACAAGCTCCAGCATGGGCGCAGCAGATTGTCCGTTTCCTTCAGACAGGAGAGCTTCCCGAAGAGCAAGAAGAAGCTGAAAAAGTAGCCCGACAGTCAAGTATGTACAAGTTTGTCGACAACACACTGTACAGAATAAGACTCAACGGTGTGAAATTGAAGTGCATTTGCCGGGAAGATGGACAACAGCTGTTGGCAGAGATACATGGAGGCATATGTGGTCACCACATTGGCGCAAGAGCACTTGCCGGCAAAGCATTCCGACAAGGCTTCTTCTGGCCGACAGCCCTCCAGGATGCAACTGCACAAGTAACCAAGTGTGAAGCGTGCCAGTTCCATTCCAAGCAGATACACCAACCAGCTCAAGCTCTCCAGACGATCCCTTTATCCTGGCCATTTTCGGTCTGGGGGCTCGACATCCTCAGCCCCTTCCCTCGAGCTGTCGGGGGCTTTGAGTTCTTGTACGTTGCAATCGACAAGTTCACAAAGTGGCCGGAAGTGGAACCAGTGAGGAAGGTGACAGCACAGTCAGTAGTCAAGTTCTTCAGGTCGATTGTTTGCCGTTTCGGGGTTCCTAACAGGATCATCACCGACAACGGCACGCAATTTACGAGCCGCACCTTCATGCAGTATGTCCAAGACCTTGGCGCCAAGGTCTGCTTCGCTTCTGTTGCTCACCCGAGAAGCGACGGTCAAGCGGAGAGGGCAAACGCTAAAGTGCTGCGGGGCCTCAAGACCAGAACTTTCGACAGGCTGCACAAGTGCGGAAGAAACTGGATCGAGGAGCTGCCGGTGGTTCTTTGGTCGATCAAGACGACGCCAATTCGAGCCACTGGCCAGACACCTTTCGCTCTAGTCTATGGAGCAGAGGCAGTTCTCCCCACGGAACTCGTATACGGGTCACCTCGAGTGCTCGCTTATGATGAGCTTGAGCAAGAGCAGATGCGGCAAGACGACGCGCTGCTCCTTGAGGAAGACCGTCTTCAGGCTGCTGTGCGAGCCGCTCGCTACCAGCAAGCTTTGCGTTGCTACCATAGCCGCAAAGTTAAAGCCAGGAGCTTCGAGGAAGGCGACCTTGTTCTTCGGCGTGTTCAGTCCGCCAAGAATTCCAACAAGTTGACGCCGAAGTGGGAAGGCCCTTATCGGGTGAAACGAGTCACTAGGCCCGGCGCTGTCCGCCTTGAGACCGAAGATGGCATTCCGGTGAGCAACTCCTGGAACATAGAACATCTTCATAAGTTTTACCCGTAGGGCGCGGTTGCCGGAAGCTTTTCCGGCAACCACCTTTTGTACAAGTCTTGCCGCTGTTGCATGTAATCCTTTGTACAAAGCCGGGCGCAGACCCCGTGCACCAGTAAAGTTCATGTGCCCCACACATCTTGTCAGTTTTTTTATGCTATAATCCTTTTTCGCATATGTTATCTGACACTTTGTGCAGCACCAAATCCCGGTAAGCGATAACGAGCCCAAGGCTCCATATCATTACTTTATTTCTCTGTTTCTTTCTCAAAAGAAGGAAGGTTCCCTCGCCCACAAGGTTTACCGGGGGCGGAAGGAGAAGATAATGGTGTGGACCAGGCCGTTCAAGAAAGTTTCTCCTTGCCGGGAAGCAGACGACAGAAAAGCTAAGTTGCTAAAGCTTGAGCAATCAGTTTTTTAAGTTTTTGAGTTATTTTCCTTGAACGACCGTGCTTTGTATGGAAAACCTGTGTGCGGAGGAACCAACTCGTAGCTAGTTGCGCCTTTACTTTGTTTCGAGTCCGCTCAACAACTTAAGTGAGCTGCTAGCGCCCTTACTTTGCTTCGAGTCCGCTCAGCAACTTAAGTGAGCCGCTAGCGCCCTTACTTTGTTTCGAGTCCGCTCAACAACTTAAGTGAGCTGCAACTAGTTGCGACAAGGTTGCTTGTCGGTAGCGACCCCGCCAGCAGGCTGCTGAAGTTCCGCACTCGGCGCTCGCGGCAAGGGTGCCTGCGCCGGCAAGTTTCCCTAGAAAGCGTAGGGCAGAACCATACAAAGCCAAGAGTCGAGTAAAGGAAGTAACACAGCAATGTTTTGCCTAGATAGAGTTATATTACAAAAATAACTTGTCGCGCCTCTAATAAAGTGTTCCCATGACATGACTGGCAGCGACAAGAAAAGAAGAAAACGGACGGCCTAATCTACGCGACCGCCGTCAACCCTTTTGACCTCGTTCACCCTGTCCACAATGGGTGCGACGAGGGCCTTAAGTGCGTCAAGATCAGCGTCCGCCGGCAGCCTCTTGAGGACGTTGGTGAGGTTGAGGCCCGGATTGCAGAAAGCCACCTTCACCAGCACCTTCTCCAGAACTCCGGCACAAATCGAGCATGACTCGTCGGCCAACTGCTTTGGGATCCGTTCCCGGAGTTGCTGGAGCGCCACCGCCACGCCTTTGAAGAACAGAGTGAGCTTGGCGCTGGGTTGGAGGTTCTCGTCGGAGGAGTACCCGAAGCCTTCCACCCCCAATTGCACCAGCTCCTCTTCGATGACTGTAGCAATGTTCACGAGGCCCTCCGTCCAGAGCGCCACAGTATCTCTGAGAAGGTTCTGGGTTTCGGCGGCCCTCGCCAGCAGCGCATCGTTGGCCTTGATGTCTTTATTCAAGTCTGCCTCCCGTTTCCTGGCGATGTCCAACGTCTCCGTCAAGGTGGCCAGCTTCAGCGTCAGATCTGCGTTGGAATCCTTGGCGGCGCTCAGTTCCTTGCCCCTCTCGGCGAGTCAGCCCTGCAGCTCACCGTGGGCAAGGGCGTCCTTCTCGCGCTCTAGCTTGAGCGCGGCAAGCTCTTTGCCACTAACCTTCAGATCAGATTCCAGCTGCGCCACCTTTGCCTCCAATTCTTTCTTGGCGGCCTCGGCAGCCGCAGCCGCATCCTTTGCCTCTTGGAGCGTCCCGCCAAGTGCCCGTTCGCGCGCGGCAAGCTCCTCTTCGTGGCTGTCGAGGTTCACTTTCCACTGAGTCAGCTCGCCTTCTCGCGTGTATAGCTTCTCGCCGGTGAGCCGCTGCTGCTCTTCAGCCTCAGCCTTCTCAAGGAGGAAGGCCTTCCGCTCCTCAGCAAGCTGCTCCCGCTCCTCCGCCAAGGCCCAGAGAGTTTCTTGGCGAAGACCCCGAAGCTCCTCCGCGCGCTTCTCTATATCCATGCTCGCTTTCGCGACGAGCGCTTCCCGGGACTCCAACTTGACTTGACGGGCGCGATAGAGCGCCAGCAGCAGCCACTCCTCCTCGGGCTCGTCACTGCTGCTTCCCGGCGCGTCAACGATCGACAACCCGGCGGAGGCAAGCACCTCCCCATCCAAAACTTCTCCTTCCACCGGCGCCCTGGAGCTTGACGCCCAAGGGAGCCTGATGAAGATGCCCTCGCCAGCCTTCAGATAGGCGCCGGGCTGGGGTCCTCGGAGCCTGACGCTGCGGCAGCGGTGGAGGGATCGGCGGTCGGTGCAGCGCCTGACGCTCCTACGGCCTCAGGGCCGTCAGTGCGATCGCCAGATCCCTCACCAGCTTCTTCGGCAGCAGCTTTGGCGGCCTCTTCACCGGCGGGCACGTCAGCGCCGGCTCCTTCTTCGGTGGCCGCGGCATCATCAGTATTGCCGCGCGCGTCCTCCTCGCCGCCCGCTTTGGTCTCCATCGGATCCGCGAAGGGTGGGTCTGACGACCGGAGAAGAAGGAGAAATCAAACAAGTATCCGAGAAGAGAAATCAGCAGAAGACTATAAGGAAAGTTTCGGGCAAGAAGGACTACCTGTGCTAGGATCTGCTGTCATGACCTCCACCACCGGCGGATCGTTAGCGCTGTCCCTTGCCGGAGACTCCTCCCTTGCCGGAGGCTCCTCCCTTACCGGAGAACGCTCCCTTGCCGGGGGGTCCGCCCTTGGCGGCGTAGTCGAAGCAGACGACGAGTCGGAGGAGATCACCACGCCCTCCTGATGAAGCTGTTCTGCTCCTGCACAAACAAACCAGTGATCAGATGTCAACAAAGGAAAAGAGCAACCACGCGCCCCCAGAAGCAGAAAGTAAACCATATGCTTACACTGGGGGCTGCTCTGCGAAGTGATGGCCGGATCCGGCAAGGTGGTCTCGGGCGCGCCTCCTGTCGTCGCAGTGGGCTCGTCCTCGATGACCACCACCTGAGCCTTGGCCCTCTTCGCCGCCCTCTGGGCCAGAGTCCTGAAAAGGGAGAGTCCAGGGTGGGTCAGATCAGATGCAAGACAGGATCAGCAAGTTGAAGAACTACAAGAACAAGCAAGGGAATCTTACTCTTCTTCTTCTTCCTCCTCGTCGGAGCTGAGCGCGGAGAGGTCGAAGTTCGGCCCACTTCCAGCGCGACGAGGTGGAGGGGTGGGATCCCTTGACCGCTTGGCGGGGGCTCCGGCGCCAGCCCGAGACGGCCCCGCTTCAGTTGTCGCTGCGGCGGGAGGCGCTCCCGCGGCAACCGTACTTGCCGCGGTAGAGTGCGTCGCGCGACGCTGCGGCTGTTGGCCCACTTGCCGCCTTCTACGTTGCCGACCCTGCGGAGGCGCCTTCTTGGCTGCGCTGGGGGCTGCGCTGCGGGCCCTGCTCGCGGCAAGCTCCTCGGAGATGGTGGGCCGCTCGCACCCTCGGCGGGCTCGTTCGACTCGGCGTCGGGCGCGGCGAGCTCTTCTTCCTCTTCGGGCTCCTCACGTTCGGCAAGACTCATCGCCAACGCCGCGTCCGCTTCCTCCATGGTGAACCCGAATTCACCCGCGGCCGCGGCTGCCGCCGCCTCTTCCGCCCTGGTGGCGATGCGCTCCATCTCTTGATCAGTGGTGTCGCGGGTGAGGAGCTTCTTCTCGTCAGCATTGACCGCCACCTCCACTAGGCTGTCGAAGAACTGCTGCACAACTTCTCCGGCAGGCTCTTGCCAAGTTGGAGCGATCCCGTGCGAATCACACAACGGCATCATGGCGCAGATGCGGTCGCGCGAGGAGTTGTTGCACAGAGGAACGACGTCTGCCGGCAACCTGAACCACTCGGGATGCTGCGGGTCGTGCTTGAATATTTCCTTAAGTATCCCGTCCAATTCTATGACGGTGAAATTGAAGTTGAGGCCTGGGCGCAACCTCATGATGTCTGCCGGGCCTCCAAATTCCCAGGCGGGTCTCCCCCTCGCCTGCAGAGGGGCGATGCGCCGGCGAAGGAAATCTGCGCCGACAGCTCCTACAGTCAACCCGGCAAGCCTGAGGCGCAAGATCCGAGTGGTGGCGATCTTCAGCTTGTCATCGTCCACGGACAGAGCGCTCCAGTCATTGCCACGCACTGCTGGGGCTTGGCGCAGGGCGGTGAACGGCTGCGGGCTCTCTTCTACAACCCAGCACCAATCTGCTCTCCACTCGTCCCACTTGCTGCGGAGCTCCCCCTCCAGATAGGTCTCCTTCTTGCCGGCCCGCGAGATCCAGGCGATCCCGCCGGCAAGAGGTTCCCCTCTCTCAACACGAGGCATAAAGAAATGACGAAAGAGAGCTACGTTAGGGTGGACTCCGACAAAGTTTTCGCATAGATGGGCGAAAACTGCCATGGTCAAGACGGCGTTGGGGGTAAAATCAAGGAGGTGGAGCCCGTAGGTGTTCATGATATCACAGAAGAAATCAGAAAATGGCGGACAGAGCCCGCAGTAGAAGAACACGGCAAAGAAAGGGTACCCGCCAACTGGAGCTTCTTGCGAGGTGATGGCGGAGAGTACCTTTGTGCGCGGATGCGCCCGTGTCTCCGTCGACCAAAAGAGATAGTACCACTTCCTCAGATCCTTTGCGGAGAGCTCGGGGAGGAAGGTGGCCCGCTCTTTCCGCAGCGCCTCAAACCGCTGCGCTTCGGTCGACTTCACAGCTTTCGCGGCCTTCCCCTTTCCGGGCTTCGGAGCCATGGCGGAGGCGGTGGGGGAGATCGACGGCGCTGGTAGTGGCGGCGGCGACGGGAGCGGAGCGCTGCTCTCTTTCGACTTTGGAAGCGGAGGAGGGCGGCGGAGGTTTCTGAGATTGCAGCAGCGAATGACGAAGATAGGGGAAATACCCCCGTTTCCCCTGCTTATAAGGAGGAGGGGGCAGACGTTGCGCTCTTTCCGAATAAAGAACCACCCACGATCTCCCCCACGACGCCGTGATTGACGCGTGCTGTTGCGGGGGCTGCGGTGGATACGGAGTTAGATTCGGCATACCCCAGGCCCGCGCATGCCCGTGCCCTGTTTTGGGCCTGGCCCAACAGCGCTCGGCACCGTGTATGGCCCAGGCCCGGGGGCTCCTGTCGGTGTACTAGAGTAGGGGTACCCTAGTATCCCGAACTCGTGCACGGGCAGTTGCAGCGCCCCGCGGCAAGGCTTGCCGAACGACCGCCAGGGTCCTCCGTGGGTTCCCTTGGAGCCCCTTCAAGAACAAAGTATTCAAGATGAAGAGACAAGGCCCCGGCAAGAGGATCTTGCCGGGAAGAGACAAGACCCCGGCAAGAGGAGCTTGCCGGGAAGGCCAACCAAGGCGCCACAAGAAACTTACCGCGACGCACCACACGTCCCGGCAAGATCCGGCGAGCGACAAGCTTCCGGACGCGACAAGACGACGACCCCGGCAAGGTACTTGCCGGGGGCCAGCTGCCACCCCATACCCGCGCTACAGCTCACCCGCCGCGTGTCGCCATGAGGCTTTCTCAGGGGCGCGTGGCGGGAACCTGTGCAGCCAGGGGTACGCGGTGGCAAGCGGAGATGAAGAGGAGGCCATCGTGGCGAACGGTGGCGCTCCTAACGGTCACTTTTTGCACTGTTTTAGGCAACTCAGACGGGCATTCAATGACCTTGTCCCCTGCCGTCAGAGTTAGGTAGGGTGCACTGTGTCCACAGTAGCGGTAGCTGCACCTACCACATCCTTTTCCATTTTTACCCTTCTAGTCTATGTTGCCACCTGTCGGTGACCCCTTGAAAGTATAAAAGGAGGCCAAATTGCAACGTAGAGGGGGTTCGGCTCATTCGAAACATTAGGAACACTCTCACGCTCGGTCTGGCAGCGTCCATCGCTCCTGAGCAAGAATTCAATACACACAAACAAGCAGCAGTAGGGTTTTACGCATCCGTGCGGCCCGAAGCTGGGTAAAAATGCTCGCGTGTACTGCCTCGATCCGCTCTTTGTGCAGCCTCCGCCCTCACCGAATCGAAAGGGGCTCGGTCCGCCGATCCCCATAGGTGTTCGTGGATCAGTTTCCCCGACATACGCACTCTCACCCTTCCATCATTGCTAGCCTCTTCGGTACCGTGCATTGCCCTTTCTCACCTTGAGAGTTGGTGCAAACTTCGCCGGTGCATCCAAACCCTGTGATATGATACACTCTATCACACATAAGCCTCCTTGTATCTTCCTCAAAACAGCCACCATGCCTACCTATTACGGCATTTCCATAGCCATTCCGAGATATATTGCCATGCAACTTTCCACTGTTCCATTTATTATGACACGCATCATCATTGTCATATTGCTTTGCATGATCATGTAGTTGAAATCATATTTGTGGCAAAGCCACCACGCTTATTTTTTCATACATGTCACTCTTGATTCATCGCAATCCCGGTACACCGCCGGAGGCATTCACATAGAGTCATATTTTGTTCTAAGTATCGAGTTGTAATTCTTGAGCTGTAAGAAAATAAAAGTGTGATGATCATCATTAGAGCATTGTCCCATGTGAGGAAAGGATGATGGAGACTATGATTCCCCCACATGTCGGGTTGAGACTCCGGACGAAAAAAAATAAAGAGAAAGAAAAGAGGCCAAAAGAAAAAAAAAGAAAGAAGGCCCAAAAAATGAGAGAAAAAGAGAGAAGGGACAATGTTATTATCCTTTTTCCACACTTGTGCTTCAGAGTAGCACCATGATCTTCATGATAGAGAGTCTCTTATTTTGTCACTTTCATATGCTAGTGGGAATTTTTCATTATAGAACTTGGCTTGTATATTCCAATGATGGGCTTCCTCAAATGCCCTAGGTCTTCGTGAGCAAGCAAGTTGGATACACACCCACTTAGTTTCATTGATGAGCTTTCATATACTTATAGCTCTAGTGCATCCGTTGCATGGCAATCCCTACTCCTTGCATTGATATCAATCGGTGGGCATCTCCATAGCCCATTGATTATCCGCGTCAATGTGAGACTTTCTCCTTTTTTGTCTTCTCACACAACCTCAATCATCATATTCTATTCCACCCATAGTGCTATGTCCATGGCTCGCACTCATATATTGCGTGAAAGTTGAAAGAGTTTGAAAAGGCTAAGTATGAAACAATTGCTTGGCTTGTCATTGGGGTTGTGCATGATGAGAGCATTTTGTGTGACGAAAATGAAGCATGACGAAACTATATGACTTTGTAGGGATAAGTTTTCTTTGGCTATGGTATTTTGATAAGACATAATTGCTTGATTAGCATACTTGGAGTATTACTATTTTTATGTCCACAATAAACTTTTATCTTGAATCTTTCGGATCTGAACATTCATGCCACAATAGAGAAAAAATACATTGAAGAATATTCTAGGAAGCATTCCACATCAAAAATTCTGTTTTTATCATTTACCTACTCGAAGACGAGCAGGAATTAAGCTTGGCGATGCTAATACGTCTCCAACATATCTATAATTTTTTATTGTTACATGCTATTATATTATCTGTTTTAGATGTTAATGGGCTTTATTTTACACTTTTATATTATTTTTAGGACTAACCTATTAACCAGAGGCCCAGCCCAAATTGCTGTTTTTTTGCCTATTTCAGTGTTTCGTAGAAAAGGAATATCAAACGGAATGAAACCTTCGGGGACGTGATTTTTGGAACAAACGTGATCCAGAAGACTTGGAGTGGACGTCAATCAATCAACGAGGCGGCCACGAGGCAGGGGGCGCGCCCACCCCCCTGGGCGCGGCCTCCACCCTCGTGGGCCCCTGGTTGCTCCACCGACCTACTTCTTCCTCCTATATATATCCATATACCCCGCAGGCATCCAGGAGGACCACGAAACCTATTTCCACCGCCGCAACCTTATGTACCCAAGAGATCCCATCTTGAGACCTTTTCCGGAGCTCCGCCGGAGGGGGCATTGATCACGGAGGGCCTCTACATCAACTCCATGGCCCCTCCGATGATGTGTTAGTAGTTTACCTCAGACCTACGGGACCATAGCTAGTAGCTAGATGGCATCTTCTCTCTCTTTGGATCTCAATACAAAGTTCTCCTCGATTCTCTTGGAGATCTATTCGATGTAATCTTCTTTTGCGGTGTGTTTGTCGAGATCCGATGAATTGTGGGTTTATGATCCAGATTATCTATGAACAATAGTTGAATCTTCTCTGAATTCTTTTATGCATGATTGGTTTATCTTTGCAAGTCTCTTCGAATTATCAGTTTGGTTTGGCCTACTAGATTGATCTTTCTTTCAATGGGAGAAGTGCTTAGCTTTGGGTTCAATCTTGCGGTGCTCGATCTCAGTGACAGAAAGGGAAACGACACATATTGTATTGTTGCCATCGAGGATAAAAAGATGGGGTTTACATCATATTGCATGAGTTTATCCTTCTACATCATGTCATCTTGCTTAAGGCGTTACTCTGTTCTTATGAACTTAATACTCTAGATGCATGCTGGATATAGCGGTTGATGTGTGGAGTAATAGTAGTAGATGCATAATCGTTTCGGTCTACTTGTCTCGGACGTGATGCCTATATACATGATCATGCCTAGATATTCTCATAATTATTCGCTTTTCTATCAATTGCTCTATAGTAATTTGTTCACCCACCGTAATACTTACGCTATCTCGAGAGAAGTCACTAGTGAAACCTATGGCTCCCGGGCCTATTTTCCATCATACAAGTTTCCAATCTATTTTATTTTGTAATATTTACTTTCAATTTATATAATAAAAATACCAAAAATATTTATCTTATTATTATTATCATCTCTATCAGATCTCACTCTTGCAAGTGGCCGTAAGGGATTGACAACCCCTTTATCGCGTTGGTTGCGAGGTTCTTATTTGTTGGTGTAGGTACGAGGTGACTCACGCGTGGTCTCCTACTGGATTGATACCTTGGTTCTAAAAAACTGAGGGAAATACTTACGCTGCTTTTGTGATGCCCGGATAATCAAGCTACAGTAACCCTCTTCTAATAATGCCATGTCATCATTGTTACTGTTGCTAATCTCACTTTGATTCAAACCGGTTCAAATTCAAACTTAAAGTAAAGTCAAAAATAAAAGTTTTCATATGTTAAAACTAAAATGTTCTAATTGTTGTATAATCCCCCCTGATCATTTTCATGTTGTAATCGTCATCATTTGCCTCACCATTTGATCCAAAAAAATTATTAAGTGAGCCAAAAACAACAAAAATAATCTTTTGGAAATAAACAAATGGTTATATATTTCCAAATGCCCCCAAACTTTTTGTGTCAGCCCAAAATATAAATTGGTATTTATGAGACAAAAATTACCATTTAAAAAAATCATTTGGTGGGTTTACTTAACACAAAATAAGAGAAACAATAAAAAGAAAATAAGTAAAAGGAAAATGCAACAAAAAAATAAAAGAGACAGAAAGGCCTCCCTGACCCCGGGCCTTGGCCCATCTCACCGAGCCAGCCCGACCCAACTTCCCCCTCGGTCGCCTTCCACCTCGCTACAGGGGAAGCCAACCGAGGCGCGCCCGCTGTCCTCGCCGAACCCGCTCGCCGCCCCCGCGTCGCTGCCGCGCTGAGAGGATAAGGCAGAGTCCCATCGGCTTCGTCAGCTCCCCTTCCCCCACCAGATATTTTCCCCACTCCTGCGCCCTCCCTCTCTTCCCCCAGATCCACAACTGTGGCCGTGAACGCCGGCGCCCACGCGCCTCACCGTGCTCTACGATCATGTCCGCTAGGTGCGGCGCCGTCCTCTACTTCGACTCCGGCCGCTGGAACCAGTCGGGAGCGACCGCGTCCTCGGGAACGACCTCGACCACGCCTTCCTCGCCGGAGCTGCGCCGAGCCGCTCCGTCACCCTCATGCACTACTAAACTCTCACAGGCCTTCTTGAGCCGCCCGGTGAGCGCACCATCCAACCCCTCTCCCCTCTTGCCTCCTCGTAAGACGTAGCCCACCTCGTCGTCGCTCCTGGCCCTGGCCGCAGTCGCCGCGGCCGCGCCCATCGACGCGCTCGCCCACAACCCCCCCTGCTACGCCCGGGCCGCGTCGTCACAGCTCCGGCCGCGCGCCCGGCCCATCTACCGCGCCCGCTCTGCTCTGCAGATGCTTGCTGCCTGTGCATGCTGTTGTGCTGGTGCAGCTGCTGCTTTGCTGTTGCTGTCGTCAGGCCCTGCAGCCGCTCGCGACGCCGCGTTCGCATCTCGTTCCGCCTCGCCTCCGGCCGCTGCCCTTGCGTGCCCCGCGCCGGCCGCGCGCCCGCACGCGCGCTACTGCGCTTGGCCCACCCGCGCCACGGCTCTGCCCAGCCACCACTCCTCTACGAAGCCACCACTCCTCTACGAGTACTACTACCAGCTACTGTAGATGTAGTTAGCTTTGCTAAATCTACAATGAGTAACCCCCTGGGCAGCACCTAAACAGCGATTAAACAACTGTTAACAAGGCTAAAAATAATATGAGTAGAAAGTATACTTGACAAACTCCATTTTATCCCACTGGACCAAACCCTTTTGATGCATGGATTAAATTCTATGAAAATCACAAAATGCTATCTTTTGTTAGCAGAAAACAGAGCTATGTGTGGGTGAGTGTGTGTTCTGCATAGTGTGTGTGCGTACAGTTGGCCATGGCCGTGTGCTCCTGTGTGTGTATGTGTGCATCATGCGTGTGGCCGGCTGGGCTATGCCCATTAATGGCCGGCCCTAGCTTAGATTAGTACTACTAGGTTTAATTAGTGTTAAGTTAGTCTAGTAGTAGATGACATGTAGGCCCTTTTAAATAAGTTAGATTTGTTTAATTGTTTAGATAAATAGTCTATGACATGTGGGCCACACCTGCCCTTTGACAAGTCAAAATTAACTTAGTCAATTCGGTTTAAGTTAAATATAATAATCCTAAGAATTCAATTAAACTTTGAAAAATCATTATAAAATAAACCTCAGTTCGGATGAAAAACTTTGTACATGAAAGTTGCTCAGAACGACGAGACGAACCCGGATACGCAGCCCGTTCGTCCGCCACGCAACCCTAGCATAGCAAGCATGCAACTTTCCCCTCCGATTCATCTGTCTGAAAACCCGAAACGCCGGGGATATTTTCTCGGATGTTTTCCCCCTTCACCGGTATCACCTCGTACTGCGTTAGGTCACTCCAAGCACCGCGCATTGCCATGTTATGCTTTGTGTTGCTTTGCTTGCTCTGTTATTTATTGTGTTCCCCCTCCGTTACTCCTTTCCGGTAGACTCCGAGACCGCTACCGATGTCCGTGTGTTCGACTACATCGAAGATGACCCCTCCTTCTTGCTAGAGCAACCAGGCAAGCAAACCCCCCTTGAGCATTCCGATATCGCCCATTTCTTTCCCTCTCATGCTTGCATTAGAACTGCTACTGCTTTCTGTATGATCCTACTCTGATGCATAGCCTGTTGTTGTTACCCGCTTTCATACCTTACATGCTTATCCTAAACTGCTTAGTATAGGTTGGTTAGTGATCCATCAGTGACCCCCCCGCCTTGTCCCAGTTGCCTCGCTTTATGTTCGATGACTCGATCAACGTGATCGACGTCCAGGCCCCGACACCGCAGATCACCCCCTAGTTGTACGACACTACAGAGTTACAATCGAGTGCCGAGGGTGAACCTCATACATCACTCCTGATGAGATCTCTGTAGTATAGCTATACGGTCGAGGTCATAGAGGGTGATTTCTTCCTTAACCACTTTCGTTACCGCTCTGTCGTGCAACCCCTCAAGTGTGAACCTCGAGGGTGGATCCTCTTATGTTCACCTTGATGATAACATCAAGTGGGATTCACCGGGGGTGATTCCTTGGGTTTTCCCCTTGGTGTTAGACACACAGTTACTATGGTTACTATGACTTTACACTGAGCCATGTTACTAAAGACGGGTCGACCCTGAGGGGTACCCGCGCGAGCTTAATTGCGAGTGATGTGGAGTCGGGTTGACCTGGGAGGTGCCCGCGAGATACTTACGAGGCATGGCCGGGCATTCTTAGACCTTGCCGCAAGTACTCGAGACGAGGCGACGAGGTCACATCGATCGTGAGTCTCTGCTCGTTACCGCGCGTTCCTAATCCACTACGATTTGGATATTTGATCCGAGGGGCCTCTGGCCTGATAGCACTAACCATCACGTGGGCATAGCATGGGCGTTATGCGTCTTATACATCAGCCGAAGCTTAATAGACGTCAGCGACTGAGCGGCGCGCGCCGGGTTGGACTAGAAAGCACCTACCTTGTTGAAGGAGGTAGCTAGGTCTGCTCACCGGCCGCCCACGCAACGTGCAAGAGTTCCCCGGGAGATGGCCCATGACCCCTGGGGGCATAGGTTTAGTCCGGCATGCTGGCCTCTCTATTAAGCCTAGGTCGGGTTGCGGCGTATTGTTTGGCCGAGGCCGGGCATGACCCAGGAAAGTGTGTCCGGCCGGAGTTAATCGAGCGTGGTGTGTAAGTTGGTGCACCCCTGCAGGGAAGAAAACATCTATCGATAGCCTGTCCTACGGTAACGGACACTTGGAGTTGTATCCCGGTCAATACAACTAGAACTGGATACTTGTGATGAGAACTGGATGGTGATGAGAATTGGATTGTGATGACACTTGGATAGTATGGCTCTGGGATTGCTTTCTCGCAGGGAGTCGAGAAAGGATCTCTGGCCGAGGTTGATAACACTTCTACTACTTTACTTTATGCTACTCTACTCCTTCCTGTTGTTGCAAGATGGTGGTTTTCCAGAAGATGCTAGTCTTCGATAGGCTAGGCTTTCCCCTTCGCTTCTGACATTCTGTAGTTTAGTCCATAGACACAACCCATTCTTTTGATACAGATGCATACTTAGTTTAGATCCGATGTAAGTCTTGCGAGTACTTTGGATGAGTACTCACAGTTTCTTTGCTACTTCTTTTCCCCCATACCCGATTGTTGCGACCAGATGACGGAGCCCAGGAGTCAGACGACGCCACTGATGACTACTACTACTACCCGAAGGATGCCTACTACTACGTGACGGCCGCTGACGACTTGGAGTAGTTAGGAGGCTCCCAGGCAGGAGGCCTTGCCTTTTCGATCATTGTTGTTTTTGTGCTAGCCTTCTTAAGGCATTCTTGTTTAACTCATGTCTGTACTCAGATATTTGTTGCTTCCGCTGACTCTTGTGTTTTCGAGCTTATGTATTCGAGCCCTCGAGGTCCCTGGCTTGTAATATAAAGCTTGTATTATTTTAATTTGTGTCTAGAGTTGTGTTGTGATATCTTCCCGTGAGTCCTTGATCTTGATCGTACACATTTGCGTGTATGATTAGTGTATGATTGAATCAAGGGCGTCACAAGTTGGTATCAGAGCCGACTGCCTGTAGGTAGCCCTCTTTTCAACTCCTTGGTCGAAGTTGAGTCTAGTCACTAAAAACTTTTACTAACATGGCTGTGTGGCTTACGGTCCCACGTCGCCATTGGGTGGTGTTAGGATCTTTTATTACTCGTCTTTACTCTGGGACTCTGATCTCTCTTCTATTCGGGTTAAATGATTTTATTAACTCTAACATTAGGTTCTCGTAACCATTTTCTCCCGGAGAGCCCGACATTACCGATGATCACTTGCTTCGCCAGAAGATTCTGCAGGTACTCCTCGATGTTTCTTGAGACCTTGTGCCAACTACCTTGCAGTTCCTGACCACCGATAATCCCCCTGAATAACATCCTTGCCGCTTGTACCTTCTTCCCTAGTTGCTTCTGTTATTACAAGATACCACTAGTACTCTCCGTTGTTCCGAGAATCCTTTGTGCCTTCTGCTTTGCAGCTTCTTTTTGCACTGCGGATAATTCACTTAACCGGGGTCCGTTCATCTCTAGTTGTTCATACGTGTTGCAAAATACTTGGAAATACTATCTGATATTCCAAAAATCCTCTGCAGCCTATTGCTCTTAATGCTCCTTGCCTGCTTGCATTAGGATTAATTCCATATGTCTAGCAATATTCTTTAAAATTCTTTGTGATTGTCAGTCTGTTCTAATGGATTCAACGTGTGAGCGAATACTCGCAATCATCAATTAATCCTTGGAAATTTTCTTTCCGGCTCCGACATCGCTCCGGATATGAGTTGGTTCTTTCCCAATCAAGAATTTATCGGGTGCCTCTAAGTCTATTCAACTTACTTATCTTTTGAGCAGAGCCTCTGCTTCTGATCCCCCCGATATAGGAATCATAATTCCTTTGTATTTAAACTTTGAAATTATTCAGATGTCCCTATAATCTGATGCATTTGCATTATTTCTTCTTCTGGTTGAACATCAACACTCACATCGGATTCCTCGAGATCCGCCAAATCCTTTGTTGGATTTTATCTGACAACATTCCTCATATTCAATCACTTTGGAAGTTCTTTCCCCGATACATAATGACATTGGTAAATCCTATTCTCTGATTTGGCCAACCATGCTCTGCTTTCGAGCTGGTGATAATTACTCTCGAAGCTTGTGGTATATGTTTCCAAGATACCCCGATGGGTTGAACCTATTCTTTCCTTAATCTATGTGAACCCGCAAGCTTTCACGGCTCATACTCCTTTGGTAATTCACCAGGTAGGTTTTCACACTGAAATCATTTTTATTAGGGCTGTGAATGGAAGGTTATACATTGAATAAGTGGGAGTCGACCTTGAACTTTGTGTTCATGCCCATAGACACGATGTATATCCTATCATGGAAGCTTCTGGTAATAATAACTATTTCCTTGATATAATATCATTTGGTATCTGTGAATTGACCCTTTACAACCATGGTTCTGACCATGATTGTTCCCCTTTGTTTCCATTTCTCGGACAAGTTCACGCACTTGTCTTCTCCAGATCAATGCAACTCCGCAACCTCTATTTTGACCTTCCTTCAAGTATTACCCTCCGGTATCTCGAGAATATCAAAGAACTGTGTTGCTTCCTATGAGTCTTCATCTAGTATTACTTCTCACCGACTTCAGTTTTTCCCCAGGTTCTGAGTTATTAGTCACTCGAGAACACCGATAAGTGAATCGATTCCACACTCTGATTCTATAACTCTCAGGTAATTTTCGCTGCTTACGAGTTTAATAATCCTTCAAGTCATTCCTAGCCCGATCGGCTATATCATTATCGTGCTAAATTTTAACTGTGCTACCTGGTCCTTGTTCCTGGAGCACAATTTCCGACGATGATGCTAAGCCTACATCGATTTTCCTCGTCATATCTCTTCGCCTTGAACAACAAGCTTGATTTCGAGTTTATGCCATACTCATGGTTCTAATAACCTTTTGCTTCATCATTCCTTTGACTTGATGTCATCGCCGATCGATTACATCTTCATGAAATATCTCCACAATTGTGGTGATCATCATCAACATTCTGAAATCTTCCAGGATATCAATACTTCATGATGAGAAATACCATGCTTGCCCCTCGATGATTTGTGTTATCATCGACAACATTTATGCCTTCGCCCCAACACAAACTTGTTCATAGAATTTTGGAAATACATCCTTTGTGATATGTCGATGGATTGATGCGGAACCCATCGGCCACCTTCTCATCTGTTACCTATTAAAAATTGCATGAGATGTTCTAAAATGTCAATGCTATCCCGAAGCATGATAGTGGTACTCCGAACATCAATAAGAACATTGGGAGCGCAACGCTAACTGTTCTTGATCAATTATCCAAACACCATTGTATGGGTAAACCTCATAAATTCCTTTCCCCTTTGTCTAAATGGTTTAATACTTGGAGCCCTAACATGCCCTGCCTTTCCTTGGGAAAGTTATACTCTAATACTTGGGTATAAACACCTTTCCTTTCCATTGGTCTGATTATCTTAATAATCACATTTTCCCTTGTTTTGTTTCACCTTCTTGTAATCTAACTTGTTTGAGCAGAGATAATCCCCACTTAAGTAAGCACCTCGGTGTACAACTCTGTCAGTAAGACCCTGTTACTATTTTTGATGACATTCCGGTAACCACCGATGGACGAGAACTTTGCCTATTGGTCCGCCTCGTCTTACGAGAAGGAAAATGGTTCTCTTCGTCCCTCGCCCTTGGTACCGACGTTGTGGCCAACATAACTGACATGCTATCCTCTGACCTGCCTTGCTATCATAACTGTGCAAATGTTAGCACCCTTCCTACTTCTAACCCACATGGTGGGCCCATAACCCACAGTCCCACAGGATCGAAACCTGACTCTCCTTGTTTTCCAAGTTGTCCCTCGCGCTTGGCTTTGTATGTAATTCACGAGTCACCATCCTTATGATCTGTTCTGGTATTAGACGCAATACTTATTCCCATTGCTCTTGAACCCCTTTCGCTCTCTGTTTCAGGCAACGAACGATTGCCTACCGCTTGAAACTTTTTATTGCACCTTCTTGCTTTGCTCTCGATGTCTTTCTAAAATTTCAACTCGAGAGATGGCCCCCAGTTACCTATCTTGTGTTAAGGTCCGTCCTTTCCTTGTCTTTCCCCCTACTACACCCCTTAAATATCGGGACGAGATTTCTTGTAGTGGAGGAGAATTGTGATGCCCGGATAATCAAGCTACAGTAACCCTCTTCTAATAATGTCATGTCATCGCTGTTACTGTTGCTAATCTCACTTTGATTCAAACCGGTTCAATTCAAACTTAAAGTAAAGTCAAAATAAAAGTTTTCATATGTTAAAACAAAAATGTTCTAATTGTTCTATAATCCCCCTGATCAATTTCATGTTGTAATCGTCATCATTTGCCTCACCATTTGATCCAAAAAAATTTATTAAGTGAGCCAAAAACGACAAAAATAATCTTTTGGAAATAAACAAATGGTTATATATTTCCAAATGGCCCCAAACTTTTTGTGTCAGCCCAAAATATAAATTGGTATTTATGAGACAAAAATTACCATTTACAAAAATCATTTGGTGGGTTTACTTAAGACAAAATAAGAGAAACAGTAAAAAGAAAATAAGTAAAAGGAAAATGCAACAAAAAAATAAAAGAGACAGAAAGGCCTCCCCTGACCCCGGGCCTTGGCCCATCTCACCGAGCCAGCCCGACCCAACTTCCCCCTCGGTCGCCTTCCACCTCGCTACAGGGGAAGCCGACCGAGGCGCGCCCGCTGTCCTCGCCGAACCCGCTCGCCGCCCCCGCGTCGCTGCCGCGCTGAGAGGATAAGGCAGAGTCCCATCGGCTTCGTCAGCTCCCCTTCCCCCACCAGATATTTTCCCCACTCCTGCGCCCTCCCTCTCTTCCCCCAGATCCACCGCAACTGTGGCCGTGAACGCCGGCGCCCACGCGCCTCACCGTGCTCTACGAGCATGTCCGCTAGGTGCGGCGCCGTCATCTGCTTCGACTCCGGCCGCTGGAACCAGTCGGGAGCGACCGCGTCCTCGGGAACGACCTCGACCACGCCTTCCTCGCCGGAGCTGCGCCGAGCCGCTCCGTCACCCTCATGCACTACTAAACTCTCACAGGCCTTCTTGAGCCGCCCGGTGAGCGCACCATCCAACCCCTCTCCCCTCTTGCCTCCTCGTAAGACGTAGCCCACCTCGTCGTCGCTCCTGGCCCTGGCCGCAGTCGCCGCGGCCGCGCCCATCGACGCGCTCGCCCACAACCCCCCCCCCCCCTGCTACGCCCGGGCCGCGTCGTCGCAGCTCCGGCCGCGCGCCCGGCCCATCTACCGCGCCCGCTCTGCTCTGCAGATGCTTGCTGCCTGTGCATGCTGTTGTGCTGGTGCAGCTGCTGCTTTGCTGTTGCTGTCGTCAGGCCCTGCAGCCGCTCGCGACGCCGCGTTCGCATCTCGTTCCGCCTCGCCTCCGGCCGCTGCCCTTGCGTGCCCCGCGCCGGCCGCGCGCCCGCACGCGCGCTACTGCGCTTGGCCCACCCGCGCCACGGCTCTGCCCAGCCACCACTCCTCTACGAAGCCCCCACTCTTCTACGAGTACTACTACCAGCTACTGTAGATGTAGTTAGCTTTGCTAAATCTACAATGAGTAACCCCCTGGGCAGCACCTAAACAGCGATTAAACAACTGTTAACAAGGCTAAAAATAATATGAGTAGAAAGTATACTTGACAAACTCCATTTTATCCCACTGGACCAAACCCTTTTGATGCATGGATTAAATTCTATGAAAATCACAAAATGCTATCTTTTGTTAGCAGAAAACAGAGCTATGTGTGGGTGAGTGTGTGTTCTGCATAGTGTGTGTGCGTACAGTTGGCCATGGCCGTGTGCTCCTGTGTGTGTATGTGTGCATCATGCGTGTGGCCGGTTGGGCTATGCCCATTAGTGGCCGGCCCTAGCTTAGATTAGTACTACTAGGTTTAATTAGTGTTAAGTTAGTCTAGTAGTAGATGACATGTAGGCCCTTTTAAATAAGTTAGATTTGTTTAATTGTTTAGATAAATAGTCTATGACATGTGGGCCACACCTGCCCTTTGACTAGTCAAAATTAACTTAGTCAATTTGGTTTAAGTTAAATATAATAATCCTAAGAATTCAATTAAACTTTGAAAAATCATTATAAAATAAACCTCAATTCGGATGAAAAACTTTGTACATGAAAGTTGCTCAGAACGACGAGACGAATCCGGATACGCAGCCCATTCGTCCGCCACGCAACCCTGGCATAGCAAGCATGCAACTTTCCCCCTCCGATTCATCTGTCTGAAAACCCGAAACGCCGGGGATATTTTCCCGGATGTTTTCCCCCTTCACCGGTATCACCTCATACTGCGTTAGGTCACCCCTAGCACCGCGCATTGCCATGTTATGCTTTATGTTGCTTTGTTTGCTCTGTTATTTATTGTGTTCCCCCTCCGTTACTCCTTTCCGGTAGACTCCGAGACCGCTACCGATGTCCGTGTGTTCGACTACATCGAAGATGACCCCTCCTTCTTGCTAGAGCAACCAGGCAAGCAAACCCCCCTTGAGCATTCCGATATCGCCCATTTCTTTCCCTCTCATGCTTGCATTAGAACTGCTACTGCTTTCCGTATGATCCTACTCTGATGCATAGCTTGTTGTTGTTACCTGCTTTCATACCTTACATGCTTATCCTAAACTGCTTAGTATAGGTTGGTTAGTGATCCATCAGTGACCCCGCCGCCTTGTCCCAGTTGCCTCGCTTTATGTTCGATGACTCGATCAACATGATCGACGTCCAGGCCCCGACACCGCACATCACCCCCTAGTTGTACGACACTACAGAGTTACAATCGAGTGCCAAGAGTGAACCTCATACATCACTCCTGATGAGATCTCTGTAGTATAGCTATACGGTCGAGGTCATCGAGGGTGATTTCCTCCTTAACCACTTCCGTTACCGCTCTATCGTGCAACCCCTCAAGTGTGAACCTCGAGGGTGGATCCTCTTATGTTCACCTTGATGATAACATCGAGTGGGATTCACCGGGGGTGATTCCTCGGGTTTTCCCCTTGGTGTTAGACACACAGTTACTATGGTTACTATGACTTTACACTGAGCCATGTTACTAAAGACGGGTCGACCCTGAGGGGTACCCGCGCGAGCTTAATTGCGAGTGATGTGGAGTCGGGTTGACCTGGGAGGTGCCCGCGAGATACTTACGAGGCGTGGCCGGGCATTCTTAGCCCTTGCCGCAAGTACTCGAGACGGGGCGACGGGGTCACATCGATCGTGAGTCTCTGCTCGTCACCACGCGTTCCTAATCCACTACGATTTGGATATTTGATCCGAGGGGCCTCTGGCCTGATAGCACTAACCATCACGTGGGCATAGTATGGGCGTTCTGCGTCGTATACATCAGCCGAAGCTTAATAGACGTCAGCGACTGAGTGGCGCGCGCAGGGTTGGACTGGAAAGCACCTACCTTGTTGAAGGAGGTAGCTAGGTCTGCTCACCGGCCGCCCACGCAACGTGCAAGAGTTCCCGAGGAGATGGCCCATGCCCTCTGGGGGCATAGGTTTAGTCCGGCGTGCTGGCCTCTCTATTAAGCCTAGGTCGGGTTGCGGCGTATTGTTTGGCCGAGGCCGGGCATGACCCAGGAAAGTGTGTCCGGCCGGAGTTAATCGAGCGTGGTGGGTAAGTTGGTGCATCCCTGCAGGGAAGAAAACATCTATCGATAGCCTGTCCTACGGTAACGGACACTTGGAGTTGTATCCCGGTCAATACAACTAGAACTGGACACTTGTGATGAGAACTGGATGGTGATGAGAATTGGATTGTGATGACACTTGGATAGTATGGCTCTGGGATTGCTTTCTCGCAGGGAGTCGAGAAAGGATCTCTGGCCGAGGTTGATAACACTTCTACTACTTTACTTTATGCTACTCTACTCCTTCCTGTTGCTGCAATATGGTGGTTTTCTAGAAGATGCTAGTCTTTGATAGGCTAGGCTTTCCCCTTCCCTTCTGGCATTCTGCAGTTTAGTCCACAGACACAACCCATTCTTTTGATACAGATGCATACTTAGTTTAGATTTGATGTAAGTCTTGCGAGTACTTTGGATGAGTACTCACGGTTGCTTTGCTACTTCTTTTCCCCCATACCCGATTGTTGCGACCAGATGACGGAGCCCAGGAGTCAGACGACGCCACTGATGACTACTACTACCCAAAGGATGCCTACTACTACGTGACGGCCGCTGACGACTTGGAGTAGTTAGGAGGCTCCCAGGCAGGAGGCCTTGCCTTTTCGATCATTGTTGTTTTTGTGCTAGCCTTCTTAAGGCATTCTTGTTTAACTCATGTCTGTACTCAGATATTTGTTGCTTCCGCTGACTCTTGTGTTTTCGAGCTTATGTATTCGAGCACTCGAGGTCCCTGGCTTGTAATATAAAGCTTGTATTATTTTAATTTGTGTCTAGAGTTGTGTTGTGATATCTTCCCATGAGTCCTTGATCTTGATCGTACTCATTTGCGTGTATGATTAGTGTACGATTGAATCGAGGGTGTCATAGCTTTACTGCATCACCCTTTCCTCTTCAAGGGAAAACCAACGCAGTGCTCAAGAGGTAGCATGACCTTGCTTTTATTGCAATCAATAACAGCCCCTGTAGTATTCAAGAATGGTCTACCAAGGATAATCGACATGTTGTCATCCTCGGGCATCTGATACATCTCCAACGTATCTACTTTTTCTCATGCTTTTCCTCATGCTTTGGACTCTAACTTGCATGATTTTAATGAAACTAACCCCGGACTGACGCTGTTTTCAGCAGAACTACCATGGTGTTGTTTCTGTGCAAAAATAAAAGTTCTCGAAATGGAACGAAACTTTTTGAGAAATTTTTATATAATATATAAGAATTTCTGGAGCCAAGACCTACTGGAGAGAGGCCCCTAGGTGGGCAGAACCCACCAGGGCGCGCCCCCTCTCCTGGCACGCACAGGTGGGTAGTACCCACCTGGTGGCCCCGCTGACCTCAACCCTGACACTATAAATTCCTATTTTCGGAGAAAAAATCAAGGAGAAAGAATTATCACGATCCACGAGACGGAGCCACCGCCAAGCCCTGTTCTTCCTCGGGAGGGCAGATCTGGAGTCCGTTTGGGGCTTCGGAGAGGGGGATATTCGTTCTTCGTCATCACTGCTACCTCTTGAGCATTGCGTTGGTTTTCCTCGAAGAGGAAGGGATGATGCAGCAAAGTAGCGTAAGTATTTCCCTCAGTTTTTAAGAACCAAGGTATCAATCCAGTAGGAGGCTACGCGCCAGTCCCTCGTACCTGCACAAGTCAAATAAATCCTCGCAACCAACGCGATAAGGGGTTGTCAATCCCTACATGGCCACTTACGAGAGTGAGATCTGATAGATATGATAAGATAATATTTTTGGTATTTTTGTGATAAAGATGCAAAGTAAAATAAAAGCAAAGTAAAAAAGCAAAGGAAATAACTAAGTAGTAGGAAACTAATATGATGAAGATAGACCTGGGGGCCATAGGTTTCACTGGTGGCTTCTCTCGAGAGCATAAGTATTCTACAGTGGGTGAACAAATTACTGTTGAGCAATTGACAGAATTGAGCATAGTTATGAGAATATCTGGGTATGATCATGTATATAGGCATCACGTCCGAGACAAGTAGATGACTCCTGCCTGCATCTACTACTATTACTCCACTCATCAACCGCTATCCAGCATGCATCTAGAGTATTAAGTTAATGAAAACAGAGTAACGCCTTAAGCAAGATGACGTGATGTAGAGGGATAAACTCATGCAATATGATGAAAACCCCATCTTGTTATCCTCGATGGCAACAATACAATACGTGCCTTGCTGCCCCTACTGTCACTGGGAAAGGACACCGCAAGATTGAACCCAAAGCTAAGCACTTCTCCCATTGCAAGAAAGATCAATCTAGTAGGCCAAACCAAACTGATAATTCGAAGAGACTTGCAAAGATGACCAATCATACATAAAAGAATTCAGAGAAGATTCAAATATTGTTCATAGACAGACTTGATCATAAACCCACAATTCATCGGTCTCAACAAACATACCGCAAAAAGAAGATTACATCGAATAGTTCTCCACAAGAGAGGGTGAGAACATTGTATTGAGATCCAAAAAGAGAGAAGAAGCCATCTAGCTACTAACTAAGGACCCGTAGGTCTGAGGTGAACTACTCACACTTCATTGGATGGTGTTGATGTAGAAGCCCTCCGTGATCGATGCCCCCTCTGGCGGAGCTCCAGAACAGGCCCCAAGATGGGATCTCGTGGATACAGGAAGTTACGACGGTGGAATTAGGGTTTTGGCTCCATATCTGACCGTTTGGGGGTACGTAGGTATATATAGGAGGAAGGAGTACGTCGGTGGAGCAACAGGGGGCCCACGAGGGTGGAGGGCCCGCCTGGGGGGGGGGGGGGGGTAGGCGCGCCTCCTACCTCGTGGCCTCCTCTTTTGTGTCTTGACCTAGGGTCCAAGTCTCCCGGGTCTTGTTCGTTAAGAAAATCACGTTCCCGAAGGTTTCACTCCGTTTGGACTCCGTTTGATATTCCTTTTCTTCGAAACCCTAAAACAGGCAAAAAAACAGTAATTCTGGCTGGGCCTATGGTTAATAGGTTAGTCCCAAAAATAATATAAAAGTGGATAATAAAGCCCAATAATGTCCAAAACAGTAGATAATATAGCATGGAGCAATCAAAAATTATAGATACGTTGGAGACGTATCAATCACCAACCCTTCTCCGTTGCCAAATCGATGATGCTCCCCACTGGGAGTGAGTAATTCCTTTGAAGGCTCGCTAGTCGATGAGGAGTTGGATGAGATTTATCATGTAATCAAGTTAGTTTTGTTAGGGCCTGATCCCTAGTATCCATTATGTTCTTAGATTGATGTTGCTATGACTTTGCCATGCTTAATGCTTGTCACTTTGGGCCCGGGTGCCATGATTTCATATCTAAACCGTTTATGTTATCACCATTATATTCATGTTCTAGATCCGATGTTGCAAGTTATAGTCATCTACTACGTGTTATGATCCAGCAACCCCGGAGTGACAACAACCGGGCCCACTCCCGGCGATGACCGTAGTTTGAGGAGTTCATGTATTCACTATGTGTTAATGCTTTGTTCCGGTTGTCTATTAAAAGGAGGCCTTAATATCCCTTAGTTTCCAATATGGACCCTGCTGCCACGGGAGGGTAGGACAAAAGATGTCATGGTTCTTTTAATAAAGCATGTATGTCTATTTACGGAATACATGCCTACATTATATCAATGGACTAGAACTAGTGCCGTATCGCCCTAGGTTATAACTGCCACATGATGAATATCATCCAACAAGTCACCGATCCAATGCCTGTGAACTTTTCCATATTGTTTCTGCTAAGTTACTAGTGCTATCATCACTGTTACACTTGCTACAAAATTACTGCTATCACTGTTACTGTTACTATTGCTACTGTCACTACTGTCAAAACTATCAAACTACTTTGCTACTGATCACTTTGCTGCAGATAATTAATCTCCAGGTGTGGTTGAATTTACAACTCAGCTGCTAATACCTTCAAATATTCTTTGGCTCCCCTTGTGTCGAATCTATAAATTTGGGTTGAATACTCTACCCTCAAAAACTGTTGTGATCACCTATACATGTGGGTTACCAAGACATTTTTCTGGTGCCATTGTCGGGGAGCATAGCTATATGTGTTGAGTCACTTGGGATTATTATCATATTATTACTATGAAAAATCTGAAGGATCCAAAGACTAAGATATTTCCCTCAAGGACGAGGGGAGGTAAGAAACTGCCATCTAGTTCTGCTTTAGATTCACCTTCTGTTATGAATAAACTTGCAACACCACCACATGCTATTAATTCTGATATGTCGCAAGTTACTGATGATGCTACTTCTACTATGAATGATGCTTATGATGATGCTAGTACCTTGCTTGATAATGTGCCACTTGGTGAATTTCTTGGTAAACAAATTGCTAGAGTTATACAACATGATGTTGTTGAATATGATGATGAGCTTGAAACTGAATCTACTGAAACACCTGCTAGAACTAGCCTTCCTAGATATGAATTGCCTAAGGTACCGGAAGGTTATGTTATGAGTGAAGAAGAAACTAGAGATATTCTTGCTTGCAATGATATAGATGATCTAGAGAAATTACTACAAAAGTATAAAGAA
Organism: Triticum aestivum; assembly: GCF_018294505.1. NCBI lineage: Eukaryota > Viridiplantae > Streptophyta > Magnoliopsida > Poales > Poaceae > Triticum > Triticum aestivum. The sequence goes on along the minus strand of NC_057806.1, from coordinate 47,431,322 downwards.
AATCTCTGAATGCTAGAATGAAATGTGATCCTAAGTTTGCTACTTCACCTATCTTTATTGATGGCAAGGATTATGAATTCTCTGTCGACCTAGAGTTAATTACTCTGGTTGAATCTGATCCTTTCCATGGTTATGAAACTGAAACTGTTGTGGCACATCTTACTAAGTTGAATGATATAGCCACCCTCTTTACTCATGATGAGAAGACTTGCTACTATTTTATTCTCAAATTATTTCCTTTCTCATTAAAGGGTGATGCTAAAGCTTGGTACAATACTCTTGCTCCTGGTTGTGTGCGTAGTCCCCAGGATATGATTTATTACTTCTCTGAACAATATTTTCCTGCTCATAAGAAACAAGCTACCTTACAGGAAATATTTAAGTTTGTGCAAATCAAAGAAGAGAGTCTCCCACAAGCTTGGGGGAGGCTTTGCCAATTACTTAATGCTTTGCCTGATCATCCTCTTAAGAAAAATGAAATACTTGATATCTTCTATAATGGACTAACCAATGCTTCTAGCGACTTCCTAGATAATTGTGCTGGTTGTGTTTTCAGGGAATGAACTATTGGACAAGCTGAAGAATTATTGAATAACATATTGAAAAATTATGATGATTGCACTATTCCTGAACCATCGGCTAAACCCACTCCGAAGAAGAGGGGTATATTATATCTCAGTCCAAAGATATGCAAGAGGCAAAGAAATCTATGAAGGAAAAAGGTATCAAAGCTGAGGATGTTAAAAATTTACCTCATATTAAAGTAATACATGGGTTTAATACACCACCAATGCCTAAGGTGGTAGAGGTAAATTCTCTTATGAAGTTCAATGATAATGATAATCCTAACAATATGCATCCTAGTCAATGCCTTTATGAGTTTGAAAACTATATTAAGAAACAAGATCATTTCAATGCAAATGTTATGAAACAATTGAAATACAATTCTGATATAATTGCTCGCTTGAGTGACTTGTTATTTAGAATATCAAATGATGTTAGAGGTGTGGGAAAACATGCTTCTATAGTTCAAACTCAATTAGAGCAAGTTGCTAAATCTAAAAGAGAATTGCTTGATGAAATGAATAATAATATGCATGACTTTGCTGTTAGAGTTGCAACTAGAGGAGGTAAAATGACTCAGGAACCACTTTATCCTGAGGGACACCCTAAAAGAATTGAACAAGATTGACAAAGAGCTAACACTAGTGCACCTAGTCCTTCTAAAAACAAAAACAAAAATGATAGGACTTTGCACACTTCTAGTGAACCTGAAATAGAAAAACCTTCTGACAATGAAAATGAAGTTTCTATCTCAGATGCTGAAACTCAATCTGGTAATAAACACTCACCTAGTAATAATGAAAAAGATAATGATGAGGTTCATGAAGACTCTCAACCAAATAATGAAAAGAAACCAGATAATGATGTTGAGATAGAACCACCTATTGATCTTGATAACCCACAACCTAAGAATAAAAGATATGACAAAAGAGACTTTGTTGCTAGAAAACACGGTGAAGAAAGAGAACTGTGGGTTCAAAAACCTATGCCTTTTCCACCCAAGTCAACTAAAAAGAATGATGATGAAGAATTTGAACGCTTTGCTGAAATGCTGAGGCCAGACTTTTTGCGTACTCGCTTGACTGGTATCTTGAAAATGGCTCCTTATGCAAAGTATATGAAAGCCGTCAACACAAATAAGATAAAAATACTGGAAGCTGAAATCTCCACTATCCTTGCTAATTACACTTTTAAAGATGGAATACCTAAAAAACTTGGAGATCTGGGAATACCAACTATACCTTGCTCTATCAAAAAGAATTATGTGAAAACTGCTTTGTGTGATTTAGGAGCTGGTGTTAGTGTTATGCCTTTCTCTTTATACAGAAGACTTGACTTGAATAAACTCACACCTACTAAAATATTTTTGCAAATGGCTGATAAATCAACTGCCATACCTATCGGTATCTGTGAGGATGTGCCCATTGTTGTTGCAAATTACTATTTTGACTAACTTTGTTATACTTGAGATGCCCGAGGACGACATGTCGATTATCCTTGGTAGGCCCTTCTTGAATACTGCAGGGGCTGTTATTGATTGCAATAAAAGCAAGGTCACTTTTCATATTAATGGCAATGAGCATACGGTGCATTTTCTAAAGAAACAATTCCAAGTGAATGGTATTAATGTTATTGAAAAATCTCCGACAATCACTATTGGAAGTTTTCAAATACCACTACCTACTGTCAAAAAGAAATATGAAATGCTTATTGTTGGGGAAATGCATATCCCCATTGAGGTAACTTAGTGATTTACGAAAGTTCTTCGGTTTCATGCTAATCGAAAGTGGTTGTTAATAAGACTTGATCAACCTTATTAATGGACCAACATATCTACTTTTTCTCATGCTTTTCCTCTTGTTTTGGACTCTAATTTGCATGATTTGAATTAAACTAACCCCGGACTGAAGTTGTTTTCAGCAGAACTACCATGGTGTTGTTTTTGTGCAGAAATAAAAGTTCTCGGAATGGAACAAAACTTTTCGAGGAATTTTTATATAATATATAAGAATTTATGGAGCCAAGACCTACCGGAGAGGGGCCCCTGGGTGGGCTCAACCACCAGGGCGCGCCCCCTCTCCTGGCACGCCTAGGTGGGTTGTACCCACCTGGTGGCCCTGCAGACCTCAACCCCGATACTATAAATTCCTATTTTTGGAGAAAAAATCAGGGAGAAAGAATTATCACGATCCACGAGACGAAGCCGCCACCAAGCCATGTTCTTCCTCGGGAGGGCAGATCTGGAGTCTGTTCGGGGCTTCGTGGAGGGGGATTTTCGTTCTTCGCCATCACCAACCCTTCTCCATCGCCAATTCCATGATGCTCCCCACTGGGAGTGAGTAATTCCTTCTTAGGCTCGCTGCTCGGTGAGGAGTTAGATGAGATTCATCATGTAATCGAGTTAGTTTTGTTAGGGCCTGATCCCTAGTGTCCACTATGTTCTTAGATTGATGTTCCTATGACTTTGCCATGCTTAATGCTTGTCACTTTGGGCCTGGATGCCATGATTTCAGATCTGAACCATTTATGTTATCATCATTATATTCATGTTCTAGATCCGATCTTGCAAGTTATAGTCACCTACTACGTGTTATGGTCCCAGTGGGGAGCATCATGGAATTGGCGATGGAGAAGGGTTGGTGATGATGAAGAACGAAGATCCCCCTCTCCGAAGCCCCAAACGGACTCCAGATCTGCCCTCCCAAGGAAGAACAGGGCTTGGCGGCGGCTCCATCTCGTGGATCGCGATAATTCTTTCTCCCCATTTTTTCTCCGAATATAGGATTTTATAGCATTGGTTTCAGGGTCTGCGAGACCACCAGGTGGGGACAACCCACCTGGGCACGCCAGGAGAGGGGACGTGCCTTGGTGGGTTGTGCCCACCGAGGGGTGCCTCTCCGGTAGGTCTTGGCTCCAGAAATTCTTATATATTATATAAAAATTCCTCGCAAAGTTTCGTTCCATTCCAAGAATTTTTATTTATGCACAAAAACAACACCATGGTAGTTCTGCTGAAAACAACGTCTGTCCGGGGTTAGTTTCATTCAAATCATGCAAATTAGAGTCCAAAACAAGAGGAAAAGCGTTAGGAAAAGTAGATACGTTGGAGACGTATCAGGCGCGCCCCCAAGGACAAGTTCTTCGAGAAGGTCATCAACCCCTACCTTGTGGAGGTGCTGCGGCACCCTCAAGCCATTGAGTTGCGTGAGGGGGTGCTGCAAATCCGCGATGTTGAGGGGACAAAGAAGACCAGAAGCATGGAGGTAAGGCTCGAAGCAATGGAGCAAGAAGTTCTCAAGTGCCAAGGGATGGTAGAACGTGGAATCAATGCAAATCACATGATGATCACAGATTTCACCAACAAGCACAAGCTGGATCCCAAGAGCATTGAGGAGGCCATCTTCAGGCTTCATGAGAAAATTGAGCATCTACAAGCCCAGATCTATGACCTGCCAAACCAAAACTGTGAGTATGAATATAGATTCAGGAGGATGAGTTTGGCTGCAGATTCGAGGATCCCGGAGACTCATTCATCTTTCTATGATGGTGAACCTATGCCTTGGAAGATGGATGACAAGCCTACTTCATCAACAACTCCATCACCACATCCGACGAAAGAGATCTAAATACATGGGTATGGGCACTCCCCTTGGCAATTGCCAAGCTTGGGGGAGTGCCCCGGTATCGTATCGCCATCACATCTTTATCTTTATCATTTTTTTTAGTCCTATCTGTCGTGGGTTTGTCATGGCAGATGTCCTCATGAAAGGACTTAATCGTGGAGCCATCGCTACGGGTTAGCTTAAGGGGTTAAACTGGACAAGGGACACGGGGAGTTTTATACTAGTTCGGCCCCTTCGAGGAAGGTAAAAGCCTACGTCTAGTTGTGATTGGTATTGCTAGGGTTTCAAAGGCCAGGGAGCGAATCCGCTTTGTCTGGCTCTCGAGTTGTTGTTGTCTCTCTCTAAACTGCGGCCAGGTCGTCCCTTTATATACATAGGTTGATGCCCGCCGGACTACAGAGCCTCGAAGCCAGATCATAAACGTGTCCGGTTCGGTCTCTACTCTCCCTATCTTATCATACAAGTTATTTGACTAGGTCGGTTTACATTTACAGGCTATAACCCGCCTTTGGGCCTTGGGCCTTCCTTAAAGCGCCATTATCCTCACATCTTCATGGGCTTCTAATCTTCAAAGAGTCAATCCGGCTACATAAGGCCGGTTTACCTCCAGTAGTAATATCCCCAACATTAGGCCCCAAATTGGTTTGAACTTGTTCATGTCAATCTTCCATACTTAGAAAAAATCTTCTCTCCTATCTTCACTTTTGATCTTGTAAACCGCCATGACGTCATATTTCAAAATTATGATAAACCGCCCTGATGTCATCCATCCGTTGATGTTGGAGATTACCTTCATTTAATATATATTCAGTCATCGAGGCGACACCTTTATTAACTTATCCATTTTTTGGGCTCCTCGATTCCCGTGCTTGCCGTTTTATCGCTTCACCTTATAAACAGGGCCGAGGGGTCATTTTCACCTTCCCCCCCATGCCTCTTTGCGTCGTCTTCCTTGCGCCGCTCAGCCTCTGGAGCTCCGCCACCACCGTCGACCGTCGCCTCTGCTCTGACCCTGGCTGCTGCATCACCCTGGATGCACCAGAATACTGCGGTGCCTTTCCGCTTCCTCACCAGCTCCGGTAAGTTCTCTGCTTTTTTCGCCACAGATCTGTTCTAGGGTTTCGATGTTCTTCGCAGTTCTTCCGAAGTTCATCAGTGCTATTCTTCCCTGTTCTTCTTTTAGTATGTAGATGAACACTTCATGCTTGACGTATCTCTTGCCGTAGCTAACCTACCATGGTCATCACAAATCCTTATGCGCAAAGAAATGATCTAGTCTGTCATAAATTGCTTCAGTTCTGCACCCCTTCAAAATCCAATTATTTTTGCTTTTCTGTCTTATCTTAGATCCGAAAGTTTTATATGTCACTGTGAGATCTGTTTCTATGTTCCTGTGAGATCCGTTTCTCCTCGCACCAATATAGGCAGTTTAACCTTGTATAAACAGTCTATGCCATTAGCCCTCTGATAAACCGGAGGAGCATTTTACCTTCATAATTATGCTCCGGTTTAACAGTGTCTGAGCAATCCTGTGCTAGTATACCCTTTTTCTCTTATTGCATTGGTCTCCGGATTGTACCATTTCACATATCAGTATGTTTCTTACTCCCTTGTCTCTTGTATATAATCATGCGTAATTTATAAACCGGCCTTTCATTTTCAGTTTGTTCGCTTTGCAATGGACAAACAATTCACTGCCTACAACTGGGCTCGTTCCCGGGTTACTGAGGCTCAGTTGAATGAGATGGTTAGCATCGGCTCTCTGCCTAAGAAAATTGAGATCAAATGGCGAGTACCCGGAACAGAAAATCCTCCAACCCCAAGGCAGGGCGAGGTGGTGGTCTTTGTTGACCATATAGGCCGTGGTTTCAAACCGCTAGGGTCAAAGTTTTATCGAGATGTGCTTGCCAGCTTCCAACTGCATCCACAAGATATTGGTCCCAACTCAGTTTCCAACTTATGCAACTTCCAGGTCTTCTGTGAAGTATATTTACAAGAAGAACCAACTGCAGAACTGTTCCGGGATTTCTTTCATTTAAACCGGCGCACAGAGTTTGTAAATGGCCCGAACACAGAACTTGGTGGTGTCTCGATTCAGAAGCGGAAAGAAGTGGAATTTCCTCATGCCAAACATCATATTCACCCAAAGGAATGGAACCAAACATGGTTTTATTGCAGAGACACTTCGCCTGAGGATGAAAATCCCCTCCCCGGCTTTCGTGATCACATACTATCCAATACTCACCCAATGCCACAATGCCTGAGCTCTTCAGAAAGGGCGAATTACGCTCCTCAACTCGCCAAGCTCCAGGCCTTTATGGCAAACGGTTTAACAGGCGTGGATTTTGTGCGCTGTTGGATATCCTGGAGTATCTTGCCGCTAAGCCGACGTCCCGGTTTAATGTGTGAATATACCGGTGAGGTTGACGACCCCCAACGCCATTGCAACATCCAATTATCTTAAGAAGAAGTTACTGAAGGTGTAAAGAAGATTTTGAATGAATCGGAACTGGTCTGTAGTCAAACCGGTCTGAGTCCCTTCTATGCCAAGAACAAACCGCCTGCTGTAAGCATTACACTTCCTCTTCATCTCTAATATCTTTAACTTATACAATCTGTAACCCTTCTTCTTTATATATATAGGGTGATGACCCCTTTTGGAAACGGAAATCCATAGAGAAAGCGGCAAAGCCAACTGGAGACAAAGCGGTCAAGCCACCCCGCCCAAAGACCAAAGCCGTAAAACGGATGTCAAAGCGGAAAATGACTGACCAGATTAATATGGAGCTTGATGATGATACTGATGATCCAGAAGTTGAGGTAGAACTTGACTCACTTGGCTCTCTTTTTATGCATTTTGTTAACAATGATCTTCCTCAGGAGGATGCAGAAGCTAGTCAAGCTGATGACGTAGAGGTAATTACCCTTTCCTCCGGTTCAGACTCTATGCCAACACAAAAAACTCGCCAAGCAATCCGGAAAGTAAGCTTTTCTCATCCTCTTGCTCACTTGGATCCAACATTTATTTTGAAGACTCAACAGCATGAAGCTCGCCGGACAACCCGGCACAGTGGCCAACAGGTCACTTCAACCGGTTTACCTGACACTCCGGTTCGGAAGCGCCGGTCTGAGGTCTCTCCTACTTCTGACCATTCTTACCCCAAGGCAGGTTATTTCAGACAACCTCTTAATCCGTCCGATTCAAATTATCTGGTGACACCTCCTTCCTCTTCTGGTGAATCGACAACAACTCAACTCCCCCTTTGAAAACTGTGGCCGGGTGAGTTGTAAAAACCTTTCCTTTCAATGCGCCCTACATCCTTTGAATAGGATGTTAATCCTTTTTTTATTCTGTTTGCAGGGACAAAGCCAGACCCAGCAAGAAAGCTCGGGTCACCAATCCGCCAGAAGACCCTGTCGCCGAAGAAGAAGAACCAAGAGGTGAACCGGAACCAACTGGTGAACCGGGAAGCCCCCATCCTGAAACTACTTTTGATGATCCGCCCCTTGAAGGCCAACATACCGACGAACCAACAGATGCTGAGCCTGCCGCACCCAATACTGAACCGGCAGAACCAAACTGGGCTAGTACGATGAAAGACACTGAAATTCCATCATCATCCACCAAAAATCCTGAAGGCCAAGGTGATGACGTTATTATTACTGGAATAGGCCACATCTCCTGGCCATCCCGTCATTTTAGCTCACCATAGTGCCAAAGAAGAGCAAATTGCCGGGGATAAAGGTACATGGAGCAGCGACTTATCAAACTATGCTCATCTTAACGCTGATGAGCTTCATTCCAGCTTCTTGAACCGTCTGCACTCAAACCGGGATTATGAATCCGGTTTGGTGAACTTGATGAAAGAGCGATATGAGGTAAATTCTTCTCCCTTTGTATATTGATTTATAGCTGAAACTCTATCCCGAGTAGCCCCCAAGGGCTGTTTTATGATTGTTAATCACAAACCGAGTCTTTGTAACACTTCAAGCATCCCATCCTTGCAATGGCGTGTCGCTAATAATAGATAAGACTCATCTTGAAAAAATTAGATAACTTTCTGCAGCATAGCCCCCAAAGGCCGGTTTAACTTGGCAAGTTAATCCGGTTTTTAATCCACACAGCCATTTTAGAACAGACGCACATTAGCCCCCAAGTGTCAAGGATAATGCTTGCATTGTTCTGGAGACTTGTATAGAATGTAGTATTTGAGAGCAAATAGGCATTAGCCCCCAAGTATGAAGTGTATAACTTGTTATATGCTTTATACTTAGTGCATAAATATGTTGTTTGTTGAATATACCTTCAATGTCGCAGGCTGAACTGAGAAGCAAAGATGCCCGAAATTCTGATTTGCAATAAAATGTGAAGTCTCAACAAGCCGAAGCTGCAAAAGCCAAAGAGGAGCTGACCCAGGCCCTGGCCAAAATGGAAAAGCTGAAAGAATCCTTCAACCAAGATCGTGCTGAATGGGAAACCGAAAAGGCCGGTTTAACCAAAAGAGCTATAGACGCCGACGCAGCCCTGAAACCAGTGGTTGAAGAACTAGCCGGTTTGAAGCGCCAAATCAATGCTATGACCTCTGATATCTTTGATAAGTGTCTGCTTATGTATGTTGCGCCAGTCAATGAATCTTAAAACTGACCAAAATGTTGATAAAATCTTTGGCAGGCACTCGGATCACTCATCTTGGTGCAGATATGCGGATGAAGCTCAAAGCGGCATATACATTGGTTGAGCAGCTATACTCTGGGTCTCAGCGGGCCATTAGTACGGCGGCTTATAACAAACCGACTCCAACTTTGATTAAGAAGACCCTTGAGAAGTTGGGCATGTTACCAGCCCGTATTGCCGAGTTGAAGAGAGCCGCTACCAGAGCAGGAGCTTTAACCGCCCTTATTCGAGCCAAGGCCTGGATTCCAGACCTTGAAGCGGAGGATATCATTAAAGGATATCCAGGCGTTAAAGAAGACGGTTCAAACTTCGACAATGATGATCTTCGGCGGCTAACCAAACAAATGCGGCCAGCGGCCAGCAAGTTGGCTGAGGATACCGATTTGTCCCATTTTCAACCGTTTTATGATGCAGAAGGGAAAAGACAGCCGGCCGACATCCATGAAGTCGAAGAACTTGTGCCTATGATTCTTAAGCACACTTACGCCCCTGATATTAACCCTTCTGATCTTATCCATGAGGAAGCAGTGTTCCAAGCTTTAACCGAAATCGATTGGTCAATGGCTGATTTCCAGCGTCCGGGGAGGGATGAAGAAGTGCCTACATCAACTGATCCGCAACCGTCAAACCGTCGTGATGAAGAGTCCTGATCCGGTCGCCGGTTTATATGGCTACTGTGAAAAACAATGGCGCTGTTTGAGCCGCTTTGAAGCTTCATGTAATAGGATAGCTGAAACTCTGTTTATCTGCCATGCCATCGAGCATGTTTTGTAATGCCTTGTGACAATCCGTGCCGCCTTTCGGGATATATTTTATGCATAACCCATGATGAATTGCCTTCCTGGGTACAAAAAACTTAAAAGTGTCTAGCGGTTTACCGCTAGACATGTCATAATATCCAAGAAGGATATAGTACTTTAGATGAATAATCAAGTGTTTGTACAAAAAATAATGTACAGAACATACCTCATTGATTGACCAAACGTGTATACAGCAAAGGTGTTAATACCAATCCGGGACGTTTGATAATTTCATCTTCATAATGTTGGTCTGTATATTAAACCAGACCGGTATAACTACCGGAGTTTCTTTATAGCACTGGCGATTTAGTCAAACCAGACCGGGTCAATGAACACTGGTTTATAATTGATCATGTGCCAACAACTGGTAGTTGAAAAGCAAGCCGGGTCAAGGACGCTGGTTTATCAAAAAATACTTATGATTTTCAATAAACAAAATTCAAATAGGAAAATATGCGAGACTTTTTACGAGCTGCCAGGCTCCAAATCGAGGCTTTTCATGGGCTGCCAGGCCTCTGAGTTAAACCATTTAACAAAGCCTTTTAAGATGGGCCTCCAATTAACCAATCATCGTTTTAACTGTGACAAGTTCAGGGTCTATAAAAGATTGACTTGTCAAACGTTCAATGGGTCATACCAGGATTACCTGGATAGGAGTGGCTTACTTGATGAAGGCAGGCTAACCCGGGTTTTTAGGTGAATACACCAGGCTTCCAAGCCGTGGCTTGATAGCCAATTACGAGGGTCCTTTCAAACTCTTTGTTGCTTTGCAAAAAAGAGCCCCCAAGTAACTTTGTGAGCGATGCTCAGTGTGCGCCTATGTTTGAGTCTGTACTGTGTATAGCACTCTCTTTGGCTCCACAAGTTTTTCCTTTTGTGGCTGAAATGCCTATCAAGAGGTGTAGCTGTGGTTCAAACATGACCAAGCCCCCTAGTGATTTTATTTATCTCTATGCAGCTGCTAAAGCCGGCTTAACAAAGACTCCGCTTTGTCAGTTAACTTGTAAAAGCACACACATGATATAAGAAAGAACAGATACCCCGCTTATAACAGAGGCTCCGGTTTATTATATGATATATACACTGTCATAAATATGTACAGATGAAGAGCCTATGGCTTCAAGTATAGTAAGGCCGAAGGAGAGATATGTTCCATGGCCGCTTTGTCTCCTCCTCCGATTGACGTGAGTCTTCATGCCCTCAAACATCAATGAGGTAGTAAGATCCGTTCTGCAGATTTTTGCTGACCACAAAAGGTCCTTCCCAAGGGGGGGATAACTTGTGCATATCAGTCTGATCCTAGATGAGCCGAAGCACCAAATCACCTTGTTGAAAGGTTCTAGTTTTAACCCGGCGGCTGTGATAACGTCGAAGATCTTGTTGATAAATCGCCGAACATGCTGCTGAAAGATCACGCTCTTCATCCAACAGGTCTAGAGAATCCTGACCTGCCTTCTCATTATCAGTTTCAACATAAGCTGCCACATGGGGCGAATCGTGACGGATGTCACTAGGAAGAACTGCCTCCGCTCCATAAACCATGAAGAAAGGTGTGTAACCCGTAGACCTATTGGGTGTGGTGTTGATGCTCCATAACACAGAAGGTAGCTCCTCAACCCAACAACCTGGCGTCCGTTTTAAGGGAACCATAAGCCTTGGTTTGATACCCCGTAGAATTTCTTGATTTTCCCTTTCCGCTTGACCATTAGATTGGGGGTGAGCCACTGATGCTAGATCAAGCCGGATGTGCTCACGTTGACAGAATTCTTCCATCTCCCCTTTTGATAGATTAGTACCATTATCTGTTATAGTGATGTGTGGAAACCATTTAGTGAATTTATCAACTGCTACTAACAGGTGGGTCTTCTTGTCCTTAGAGCGCTTGAAGGGTCCAACCACATCAAGCCCCCAAGTTGCAAACGGCCACGTAATTGGAATCATCCGCAACTCTTGAGCCGGAACGTGCGCACGACGGGCAAACTTTTGACATCCATCACATATCTTGACTAAATCCTCCACATCAGCATGCGCCGTCAACCAGTAAAAACCGTGGCGAAAGGCTTTGGCAACCAACGACTTTGAACCAGCATGGTGACCGCAATCCCCTTCATTGATTTCTTGCAAAATCTCACGACCTTCTTGAGGAGAAACGCAACGCTGAATTGCTCCTGAAACACTGTAATGATGTAACTCCCCATTGAGTATGGTCATGGACTTGGAACGTCGGATTATCTGTCGAGCCAACGTTTCCTCGTCTGGTAACTCGCCCCGGTTCATGTAATCCAGATATGGGATCGTCCAATCTAGTATGGCATGCAGAGCTGCCACCAACTGAGCCTCCGGATCAGGAATAGCCAAATCTTCTTCGGTTGGTATTTTGACTGACGGATTGTGCAACACATCAAGAAAGACATTGGGCGGAACCGATTTACGTTGGGAACCAAGACGACTTAAAGCGTCCGCCGCTTCATTCTTCCACTGGTCTATATGGTCCACTTGATAACCTTTAAAGTGACCAGCCACTGCGTCCACCTCTCGCCGATATGCAGCCATGAGTGGGTCCTTAGAATCCCAAGTGCCAGACACCTGCTGAGCCACTAGATCTGAATCACCGAAGCACTTAACCCGGCTCAAATTCATCTCTTTAGCCATCCGAAGACCGTGGAGTAAAGCCTCATATTCAGCTGCATTGTTAGTACAAGGGAACATTAAACGGAGGACATAACAAAACTTGTCACCTCGTGGGGAAGTTAATACGACTCCAGCCCCCGAGCCCTCCAACTGTCTGGACCCATCAAAATGAATAGTCCAATATGTATTATCTGGTTTCTCTTCAGGTGCCTGTAACTCCGTCCAATCGTTGATGAAATCCACGAGTGCCTGGGACTTGATCGCCGTGCGGGGTATATATTTGAGCCCATGAGGTCCAAGCTCAATGGCCCACTTGGCAACCCGACCAGTTGCCCCTCTGTTTTGAATGATGTCGCCCAGAGGAGCTGAACTGACCACTGTGATGGGATGGCCCTGAAAATAGTGTTTAAGCTTCCAGCTTGCCATAAACACCCCATACACCAGTTTCTGCCAATGTGGATACCTCTGTTTTGACTCAATGAGCACCTCACTGATATAATAAACTGGCTGTTGAACCGGATACTCCTTTCCAGGCTCCTTGCGCTCTACCACAATGGCTAGGCTAACAGCCCGGGCATTAGCAGCCACATATAATAATAATGGCTCTTTATCGATCGTCGCTGCAAGCACGGGCGGTTCAGCTAGCTGCCTCTTCAGATCCTTGAACGCCTTATCAGTTGCCTCACTCCAGACAAAGTTATCTGTTTTCTTGAGCATCTGATATAAGGGGATGGCCTTCTCTCCAAGGCGGCTGATAAACCGGCTCAAGGCTGTAATCCGGCCGGCCAGACGTTGAACATCGTTAGTACACGCCGGTTTAGCCAAGGATGTAATTGCTGCAATCTTTTCCGGATTAGCCTCAATGCCTCTGTTTGAAACCAGAAAGCCTAAGAGCTTGCCTGCCGGGACACCGAAAACACACTTCTCCGGATTGAGCATCATCTTGTAAACCCAGAGATTGTCAAAGGTTTCCCGTAGATCATCTATCAATGTCCCCTCCTTTCTGGATTTGACCACAATATCATCCACATACGCATGAATATTGCGCCCAATTTGTTTATGAAGGAAATTCTGAACACATCGTTGGTAAGTCGCCTGGGCACTCTTGAGTCTAAAGGGCATGGAAACATAGCAGAAGGCTCCAAAGGGAGTTATAAAGGCTGTCTTCTCCTGGTCCTTTACCGCCATTTTGATCTGATGATAACTAGAGTAAGCATCCAGAAAACACAAATGGTAACAACCCGCCGTAGCATCAATTATCTAATCAATGCGAGGGAGAGCAAAGGGGTCTACGGGGCAAGCCTTGTTTAAATCTGTGTAGTCTACACACATGCGCCAAGTGCCGTTTTTCTTAAGAACCAGCACCGGATTGGCTAACCACTCTAGATGGAACACTTCGACAATAAACCCAGCGGCCAACAGACGGGCTACCTCTTCACCTATAGCCTTGCGTCTCTCTTCGTTGAAACGGTGGAGGAACTGCCGGACCGGTTTGAACTTAGGATCAATGTTGAGTGTGTGCTCAGCGAGTTCCCTCGGTACACCTGGCATGTCAGAAGGTTTCCATGCGAAGATGTCCCGATTCTCACGAATGAACTCGATGAGCGCACTTTCCTATTTGGGATCTAGGTTAGCGCTGATGCTGAACTGTTTGGATGAATCGCCAGGAACAAAGTCAACCATCTTAGTGTTTGTAGCCGATTTGAACTTCAACGCTGGATCATGCTCCATAGTTGGCTTTTTTAAAGAGGTCATGTCTGCCGGATCAACTTGCTCCTTATAGAATTTTAACTCCTCCATGGCACAAACCGACTCAGCATAAGCCGCATCGCCTTCTTCACACTCCAAAGCAATCTTTCTACTTCCATGTACTGTGATAGTCCCTTTATGACCTGGCATTTTAAGCTGTAGATAAACATAACATGGCCTTGCCATAAACTTAGCATAAACCGGCCGCCCAAACAACGCGTGGTATGGACTTTTGATCTTTACCACCTCAAATGTCAATGTTTCTGACCTTGAATCGTAGTCATCTCCAAAAGCTACCTCCAAAGCTATCTTGCCAACAGGATATGCAGACTTACTAGGCACCACACCATGAAAGACCGTATTTGACGGTTTAAGATCCTTATCTGTCAACCCCATACGGCGGAATGTATCATAATACAAAATATTAATACTACTTCCCCCATCCATGAGCACTTTAGTGAACTTGTATCCCCCAACTTGAGGGGCTACCACCAGGGCCAAGTGACCTGGATTATCAACCGGGGGGTGATAATCTCTACTCCACAAGATAGGTTGCTCAGACCAGCGTAAATACTGAGGTACTGCCGGTTCAATAGAATTTACTGCCCTTTTGTGAAGCTTCTCATCACGTTTGCACAAACTAGTAGTGAAGACATGATATTGCCCGCTGTTCAGCTGCTTGGGATTGCTCTGATAACCCGACTGCTACTGCTGCTGCTGACTCCCCTGATGGTTGTAACCTCCCTGGTTGCCTTGGTGCCCTTGATTGATGTGTCCGGTTTGGTTGCCTAGAAACCCTGAACCGGAACCACCACCTCTGTAACCCGGCCCATGGAAACCTCCTCCTGAACCGTCGGGCGGGCCATTGTCATATTGGAACATATTGGAATTCTTGAAATCCCGCATGATATAACAGTCTTTCCAAAGATGTGATGCCGGCTTCTCCTTCGATCCATGCTTTGGACATGGCTGATTTAACAAGCGCTCCAAATTGTTGCCTGAACCTCCACCCCTCTGGGGCTGCTTGCCTTTACGATGCTGGCCATTCTCCTGCGCGTTGGTATTTGCAACAAAGTCCAAGCTACTATCAGCCTTGCGCTTACCACCGTTTCCATGACCTGCCGGATTATGTTGTTGACCTTTGGCATTGCCGTTCTTCTTACCTTTCTCCGGTTTGTCCTCATCTGAATCCGGATCCTTGGTATTATCTGAATCGGCATATTTAACCAAAGTGGCCATGAGTGTTGACATGTCATTGCAGTGACGTTTGAGCCTTCCCAACTTCTATTTTAACGGTTTGAAACGGCAATTGCCCTCTAATGTTAACACTGCAGTGTCTGCATTGATACGATCTGATGAATGCAAAATCACCGAGACCCGTTTGATCCAATGGGTCGTGGACTTCCCTTCCTCTTGGACACAAGCGGCCAGATCTACGATTGACATTGGCTGCTTACACATATCCTTGAAGTTCTGGATAAACCGGTGCTTCAATTCGGCCCATGATCCAATAGAGTTGGTCGGCAAGCTATTCAACCAAGTGCGAGTTGTTCCTTCCAACATCATGGTGAAATATTTAGCACACACTGCCTCATCCACATCTAACATCTCCATTGCCATCTCATAGCTCTCCACCCACGCCTCTGGTTGCAAATCGGCGGTGTAATTTGGTACCTTATGAGGTCCCTTGAAATCCTTGGGCAGTCTCACATTACGCAAAGCGGGAGTTAAACACGGTACCCTAAGGAACTGAACATCACCCCTGGCTCCATGGAGGCCGTGGGGTGAACCGGAGTATGCTGTCGTGCTCCATGTCGAGCCGTCAACTCGGCCTCCCGACGTGCACGGCCATGGTCCACAACATCTTGCGCATTAGCGCCTCCCCCAGTCGGGTTGTTCCCTCATGGTGAATTTCGGCGACGTGCGCTACTAGACACGGCCGGTTCGTCCTCCACGTGTCTGCTATAACTCCGGCTTGGACGGGGAGTGGAATGGATCCTCTCACGACTGTGTGAATACGCCTGCTGTTGATTTAGTGTTGTTTGAAGGAGATCCCTGGCCCGACGTGCTTCCACTGCAACTGGTGACTCACCGTCGGTTGGGAGGGTCGCCAGGCATGAAGCGGCAGCCACAATGTTGTCCAACGGGTTGGAATAATGCTCGGGCGGCATCGATGGCACAACGTTGTTCCGGCGAGGCGGGTCCGTCGTGCGTGGCTGAACCAGCGCTCCTGTTCCCGGCGC
>NC_057806.1:47104279-47114736 GCF_018294505.1 Triticum aestivum | reverse complement strand
ATAGAAAAGAATTCACAAGTCTATTACTATGTTTTGTAAATTAAATTAATACATAGGTAAATTCTGTTAACTAATGGTTCCCTCTTGCCTTACATCCTCTACGGTCCAAAACTCCAAATATAGCCAAGCCTCCAGAATATCAAAAGTAGTGCAATACAAAGGAATTACCACAATCCACCTCAATGCTGAACGGAGCCTTTAAAAACGAGGCAGAGGGTTCTACCTTGATTTAAAAGCTTAAGAAGATGGACACTTACATGCGTACTCGCTGAAAGCTTAAGGGACTCCTGATTCACATGATTTCAAAAATATGCAAATACGATAGGATTGCATGTGCAAAACAATCTGCAGAATTGGGTGTTTAATCACAGTAATAGGTAAAACACAGAAATCATGGTCAAAATAAAGTCAAAGCATATCCAAAGGTAAGCTAAGGTAATATTATGCTACTTATGACCTTTGCTTTGTTCTTTGTGCATAGGAATGTAAAAAAGTGGATTGTAGAATCCCTTTGTTTTTCCTATGAAACCCAATCCAAGGGGGGGGGAAACTTCATTTTTCCTATGGTCTATTCATTTAAATCAAACTGATGAATAGTGTCACCATAGAAAATATTCCTAATTTCCTATGTTTTCCCTTATTTTCCTTTCAATCTAAGAGATCCTAAGTTCAAATCAAAATTTCGTAGAGATTAAAAGGAAACAAACAATGTTTGAACGGTCTAAGACAAGCAATTAATGTTTGTCGCTTTGGTAGTGCGGCAAGTACCTACTGTGGTCTCGAACTGTGTTGGTTGCTTGTAGTGGTGCCATGTAAGCGAAAATCTTATGGTCACTGGCAAATATTTATTTGTGCCCACACAGGTGCCATGCCACCATGCCCTAACTAGCCATGTGGCCCTCCAGTGAGGGGCATGCTTCACACCATAAGTATGATGCTGATATTCTATGCATTGTGCCTACGTAGGTGACTAGGTGACATATGTGCCCCTATCTAGAGATGTGACCATGAAGTGATGGTGGTGCTTCATAGCATGCACTTACCACCCCTACAACCAGTGGCGGAGCTTGGGCCAAAATTCTAGAGGGGCAATGGGCTTAGGGGGGGCTAAATTATGAGGCTTGGCCTTATTTTCCTGTACTTATGGCCCAAATACCTAGGGGTAGTGACAGATTTCTTCATGGGCTGGGGGGCGGTGGCCCAGGTTGCACTCCATGAAGCTCCGGCACTGCCTACAACCAAACAACCCTTCACAACCATACACATTATATCCCACTTCTATGTGAAGGTGTTGATGTTTTATCACTTACGCTTAAAATAATTGAAGACCTGACATGGAGCTAAACTCCCGCATAGCAGCACACACGAGCTTTGGGTGTTGAGTATCAAGATATTTTAGGTCTTATTTCAGCAATATCTTAAAAAAATGTGTTTGGCATCATAGGTCGGAGTATTTAATACTCGCAAATGTACAAGGAAACTTGTTACTTTGAAAGTGAAGTTATCTGATGGGGTTGAAGTCTTCCGCTAAGGTAATGGATCCCCCTTTCTGTATCATCGTACTACATACCTTCCTTTGTGTATCAAAATGAGAATGATGATCCAAATTCCTAACCTTGATAACTGAGGAAAACTCAACTAGGAGCCTTTGTCTATCTCCTCTGATATTTAGCATTGTAGCTTACTATATGAAACCTTCATTCTAGTTTCATGCTTAAATTCTTTGAGGTGTGGCAGATGTTTCCTCTTCAATCGGATCACGCAGAGATAGACAATACAATAGTATTCTGCAGATGTTTCAGTTCTAAAGTTTCCAAGTACTCTTCGTATACAGTAAATTTTCATATACTATTCTATTCAGTGTGCTAGTTGAACCAAGTGAAATGATGGTTATTCTCCATCCTGATATGAACTTCACAGGCACATAGACATATTATGTGGAAAAAAAGTCTAATCATTAACAGATGGGCGGAAGTATTGTATGAAAGCAAATAAAAATTGCACAGAGAATGATATTGTTCACCCAGCATGGTTGTGCAGCCTATATCGTTATGATAGAATACTCTTTCTTCAATGTTGCCCTCTAATTTAGTTATGTTCTTAAATGTAGTCGAGGTACCTCATCGTGTTCTATGGATTTATTGGGATAGAATACCCTTAACAATATTTTCGTAATTCTATATCATTATAATATATAATGCCCTTCTTGTATGGCAAGTTTCAAACACAGAAACTTAGCCGGCAAGTTTCGGAGCATAGAACTTAGGAGTTAAAGGGAAATATGATAAGGAAGAAATGAAAGGCAAGTTTCGTAGAACGTAACTTAAGAAAACAAGATCTAATAGGTTACCACTAAGAATAAGATCAAATGGAAGAAGAACAACTGTGGGTGGAACAATGTAATTCCAGTGGTATATGTAACTAATTAAGTCACAATAGGACGAGGATTATGTGTGAGATGGCATAATCTGCCATACCATATTAAGGACTTGCAATAAAGAGACGATAAATTTGTAGTCGAAAGAACCATGCGCCAGGACTACCCCAAACCTAGCAGGTGGGGCACGCACCTACAGAAATGTCTGCAGTCGTCTATGTGTGTCGTGATCCGAAAACTTGTTTCCACTTATATTGGATGAAAAATAGATGAAAATTAGTTATCATGTGAATACAACGCAATATACTTGTGCTAATACTTTGTGTAACCGTTCTTATATGTTGCTTTTCTATACGTTTTGTCCGTTTTCACCATGTGTTATCAGCCAGTGCTTTCCGTTCATTCGAGTTCTTATCCATTGTTCGCCTGGGCGCGCGCGGGGCCTGTACGAGGTGCGGCCGATGCAGTGGGACGGACGACGCGGGCGGTCGGGGCGACGGCGTCTACAGCTACGGGCGACTGAAGACGACGCAAGGGAGGGGAGGGAGCAGGAGCTCACCGGGCGGCTCACGAAGGCCGGCGACAGGTTAGTAGCAGCAGAGTGGCCGAAATAGACGGAGTTCGCCGGCGACCCGAGGAGGAGGAAAGGCGTCGTGGGGCTCGATGCAGCGCTCCCCGGCTCGGGCTCGTGGTCGAGGAAGACGTAGCGGAGGCGGGCGGAGCTCGTGGACTCGACGGCGAGGCGAGAGGAGGCCGGCGGCTACGCGAATGTCGGCGACACAGCCATGGCAGCGCTCGGGCGCCGGTCCAGATCGAGAAAAGGGAGCGAAGGGAGAGGAGAGGGGGAACTGGGAAACTAGGGTTCGGCCCGGGGCGATGGGGTCGGCTTATAGGCAGGGGTAGCCGAGCGATGGCCGCCACGCCCCCCCCTGTGAACAGAGGAGGACGGGGGCGCAGGTGGGCTGCCTGTTGGCAGCTGGGCCACTTGGCCCAGGGTAGTGGGGACGGGCCTTTTGTTTTTTCCTGTTTTTAGTTTATTAATTTTTCTTTTTACAAATTTCATGTTTTATTTAATCTCCACACTATTTAGGTTAATTAAAATACAAAACTACTTTCTAAATTAGTACTACTACTGATACCTCAGCCACAAAAAGTTTGGTACTCAAATAAAATAGTTCAACGTTTTAGAATTTTTTTTAAAAGGCATTTAACTAATTGTTTAAGCCATTGTTTTAGTTATTTTAAGGCATTTAAACCTTTTATAAAAATATGGTTTCTTCACTAATAACACTTATGAATTATTTTCCCTGGTTTGCACATTTTAGTTTTGACATTTGAAAACTTTTATTTTTGACTTAAACTTCAAATTTGAATTTTAACCGTTTTGAATCCAGACGAGATTAGCAACAGTAGGCTGATGACATGGCACCATTAGAAGGGGATTACCGTAGCTTAATTATTCGGGCGTCACAATGCAAGGCTTATGCATTTGAGCCTGATATGATTATCACCTTTGATATTCGTCCGGATGATGATACTGAAGGTAATAGAGACATCTGTGTCGATGTGCAGACGCCTCCAATTCTACCATTATGTGAGTTTCTCAACCATATTTATGTCTTCGATGTGAGATTATTTGAACCAGTTGAATAATTAATAGATCTCAATGTATATTGACAGCTTACTTCCAATCAAGCAAACATGTCCGGCGCTTGGTAGACAGGACCGTCCACTGTCCCGGGGCTGAACTAAACTGCGAGGAGACAAGTCATTATGTTTCATGGCTTGAGGATCTTGATGCTGTCAAGACAAATTTCTTTTCTGCACTTAGAAATGTTAGTACTCAAAACGTGCGACCAATAGTGTTCGTACTGAACTACGGTCACATATATTTAGGAAAGATGATAAGATTTCTACTATTTCTCCTCAGTGCATCTTTTGCATACATTATTTTTTTAAGCTAAATTCATTGCTAAGTATGTTACTATACAATGTTCTTCAACAGGGACTCCCGATGAATGTTGTGCCTGATTGGATCGAGACTAAAGGTACCATGAATATTGTTAGCTTACGGCCAAGATATCCTACAATGCACTTTAGTGCATTTAGGATTTCTAATAGCGAGGAATGCTTAATAGTAAAAGACTGGAGCAAAATTATGAACGATCACAGAGAAGTACTAGGGGGCAGCAATCAGAAGCGCAACCCACGATTAGGAGACATGTTCATCTGCATGCTCCAATATGATGAATCAGCAAATCTATACATGTTCTATGCTATTTTACCTGGGAGAGAGCAGCACGAGTGATTAATTAGCTAGTTCATGCTCTTAGTACTTGTCCTCTCATGTCCGTGTTCTTCGCCCTAAACTTAATCTCAAAGAGTGATTTGCTTTTGTGGTGTTATGAACGCTTATAATATCATTACCATGTTGAACTCGATGATATCTTTGCTATGAAAACCGTTGGTGATAATATATATGATGCAAGAGTTTTTATATTAATATGATGATGATGATGATGAGTTATTATATCATTTATGAAAAAAACTGCATATTAGTTTCAACTGGATGGATTCTAGTTAAGTGATCAAGTATATGCCATATCCATATTACCTCGATCACTTAAGTAGGTGATCAAGTATATATAATATGGATATGACATATACTTGATGACTTAGCTAGGATCCACACATCCAGTCAAACTAATCTGCTGTACATTCACCTAATGATTTAACAACTCATTATAATGTAAAACAATCACTAAATTAAATTGAAAACACAAAATTAAAGTAAAAATAAAACCAAAACACACCTAAACATTTAGTACCGGTTGGTGTTACCAACCGGTACTAATGTCCTACGTGCCCACGGAGCTGGCTCGTGCCACGTGGTTGCCCTTTAGCACCGGTTCGTGCTGAACCGGTACTAAAGGGGTGGCCTTTAGTGCCCACAATTTAGTGCCGGTTACCGAACCGGCAATAAAGGGCCTTACGAACCGGTGCTATTGCCCGGTTCTGCACTAGTGGCCTATTCGGAGTCAAGAAAGACTCAACTTTCCGGTTCCTCCTGTACCTCACCATCGTGGAAAACTACACATCAGCGCCCCTCGACTACAATAGGAGTACACCGTGGGAATAACCCAACCAGGTTTGAGCTTCACTCGCACTTCAACGACCATCTGGGAGTGAAGCCGTATAGCTCTGTCCAGCTCAACTAGGAGGCTCTTGGATACTAGCGTCGCGATCAGAATGACCTTGATGCCGATTTCGATGAGGAGGAGATCAAGGAGGCAGTGTTCTCCCTTTCCTCGAGGCCTTCTTCAAGTCGTGCTGGGACATTATTAAGGATGCCATTGTGGCGGCCATCCACCTGCTTGTAGATCTTCGGGGAGAGTGCGTGAGCCTTATTAACACTGCCACATCATCCTTATTCCCAAAATGGCAGACACAACCTACACAAAGAACTATCACCCAATTAGTCTGCTCCACGGCCTATCAAAGATTTTCTCCAAGCTCATGGCTAACAGACATGCCCCTATTATTGACGACATTATCTTCACAAGCCAAAGTGCTTTCATTAAGAAAAGATGCATCCACAACAACTTCGTATTCGTGCAATACCTCGTCAAAGAGCTCCACCAATCTAAGACACCAAGTTTTTTTCTCAAGCTTGGACATCTCAAACGTTTTTGACTCAGTCAATTGGGCCTACCTCCAGGAGGTGATGGATCATATTGGCTTTGGCCCGTGCCAGCGTGACTGGATCTACTTGTACTCAATTTTTTGGACCTCACGCGTCCTCCTCAACGACAGTCGAGGCCCCGTTTCGCCCATAGAAGGTGTCTTCAGCAAGGGGATCCGCTATCACCCATGCTCTTTATCTTGGCCATCGACCCTCCCTCCACCACCTCATCAGGCTTGCAGCAGACTTAGACATCCTCATGCCTGTCAAGGCGAGGGTGGCGCGATGTAGGATCTCACTCTACGTTGATGATGCCAGCATCTTCGCCAACCCCGGCAAGGTCGAGCTCACAAGAATAAAATATATTCTCGACCGCTTCGGAAATGCTTCTGGCTTGATCTCCAACCTCCTGAAGCCTACGGTTTTCCCCATCTGCTGTGAGGGCATTGACCTTCAAGACCCGCTCACCGTTTTCCAGGCCAAGATCTACTCATTTCTGGGTCAGCATCTAGGCATCCCCCTTCACTTCCGCCGGCTTCGTAAGGTCCACCCGCAACCACTTGCTAAAAAGATTGGTGGAAAGCTTCCTGGCTAGAAGGGTAAAAATATTGTCAGAGCACGGAGAGTCACGCCCGTGAAGACGACCCTTACTTCTATCGCCATCTTTCACACGACAGTCATCCCTTGGCCAAAGTGGGCTAGTGCCAAGGTCAATCAGATCTCTAAGGGCTTCATTTTGTGTGGTGATGACATCAAGACTGCGGGTGGCGGTCATTCGCTTGTAAACTAGAAGAGGTTCTGCCGCCCTAAGGCATTTTGGGGCTTGGCAATCGTGCACATGGATCGCTTTGGTAGGACGTTAAGGCTTCATTGGCTTTGGCTGCAATGGAATGACCATGATCGGCCGTGGTCCGGGTCCCAGCTCCTAGCTCCCATGTGGTGCATCTGATCTAGCCCTCTTCAGAGCATCCACTGCTATCAACATCGACGATGGGGCATACGGCTACATTCTGGCATGACAACTGGTCCGGTTATGGTGATTTGTGACCTCAGTGCCCAGGCCTATTTGACATTGCCACCCAAAAGAACATATCGGTACATATCGACCCCCATAATGACAACGAGATCAGTTCGGCGGCTAGGTTGAGCCGCCCTGGCCAACTACGGGAGTTCATTGACCTAGCAACTATCGTCACCTCCACAACTCTGTACCCACTTACACAGGACTCCATCTCCTGTACCTGTCATCAAAGTGGGGAATACTCGTCAAGTTTGGCCTACCAGGTGCAAATCATGGGCTCGCATCTGAAGTTCTCAACCGACAAAATCTAGAAGGCACACGCGGGGCCAAAGTGTAGATTGTTCTTCTAGCCCATCCTTCATAACAAGATCCTCACGGCTGATCGTCTTGCCAGGAAGGCCTGGCAGCATTACCTTGTGTGCCAGCTTTTTCTTAGTGCCCTCAAGACTGCATCTCACCTCTGCAAAGACTGCCCTTTCACTATAACAGCCCGTGGCCTGGTGCTCAGCTGGGTGGATGACCAGCCAACCTTTGGCGGCCCCGTGGTTGAATTCCCCTCAATGGACTCCAGGTGGGAGGGAGGGAGGGCTCAAAGATAACGACAACCCACAAAGAAAGTGTCGGAGCGGTGTCCTCATCTGCATCATGTGAAATGCCTCGAAAGAAAGAAACCGACGCATTTTCAACGGCATGAGATTGACTTGCGTTGAGGTGGCCCACCTCACCTTCGACGAGATTTAAGCTTTCAACCGAGAGCTGTTTGAAACCGCGAGTAGATCACATGCGGTTTTCCGGCATGTACTCCTTTATAAACATGCTAATGTGTATATATTTTCCTTTTAATGAAAATGCAACGCTCCTGCCAGTTCAAAAAAAAAAACTACATCGTTTTCTGCACAGCCTCAAAGAAGAAGGAAGCAGAGGAACGCCACCATGGCGAGGAACACCCACATCTGCCGCAACCTGCGCGCCACCCGCCTCTGCTGGCGCGCCATCCTCCAGCCCTCGCCGTCGCGGTACAACGACGGCGGTGGCGGCCTCCCAGTCCCACCGCCCCTCGTCGCCCATGGGAGTAGCACCGCCAGCGCGATGCCGCCGAGCAAGCGCTCCTCGTTGGAGCAGTCCAGGCCATTGATCCCAATATTCTCGTAGTAGTAGAAGTTGCCGCCGTCGTGCAAGTCCGGCCCCTGAAGGCGCTCCTCCGCGTTCGGCCCCGGCACCGGCGAACGACGCGGTACCTGGCAGACGCTGCCTCCTCTGCCTCCGGCCGGGATTAGGGTGGCGGCACGAGCGCGGCCGAAGAGCGGCACGAGGTGGTCCTCGGAGACGGCGGCCTTGCAGACGGGGCAGCGCGCCGAGGACGAGGCGCGGGACTTGGACCTGGAGGAGGTGGTGAGCCAGCGGAAGATGCAGGGCCAGCAGTAGAGGTGGCCGCACAGCGTCACCACCGGCTCCGACGCCGTCTCCAGGCAGATGCTGCAGTCCCAGCACGCCGCCGTCGCGCCGCCAGGCACTCCGACGGTGCCATCACCGATGCTATCCTGCAGCTTGTCGGCCGTCCGGCATTTCTCCTTGGTCAGCTCCGTCATTAGAAGATCACAACCTGAGTATCAGAAACAGACCGACCTTGTCAGAGAACGACGAAGGGAAGGCAAACCAATCTCCTTCAGATTTGCACACGTACAGATTCGCAGTTGAGGATCGACTTCGGTTCTTCTTCCTCTTGCGTGTATACGTGTGCTGGGGTCTGCTTTTCATATATAGCACGTCCTCCCTCCTTGCGAGTTCATGTGCATCTTTCTTGCTTGATGTGGCACTGTCACTGTCGTGGCATGTGTCCACCGAACGCTAGTTGTTGGATAATTGGATATGGACGATGATGAGAGTTGCAGCAGCAGCGGCAGCTAAGGTCCAAGTTATGGATATGCTGGATGATGTGGCAGCTGGAGTTTTCCTTCAAAAGAACCTCGAGCATATCTTTCCTCTCATCCATCCATGCAGCGCATGAATGGACGGACGATGCTCTTGTATGCACGCATGACGCCCGTGTTTGATTGCTTCTTTTGTTTGCTTGTACAGGAGCATCTACAGCCGTCCGCCTCTGCGCGCGTGCGGACGGCCTAATCACTGACTGATAAAAAAAATCAGACGGGTTCCTCGTACCGGCCTTGAACGACTGGGCTAACTGATATCCTCATATCTAGACCAAATCTGAACGGACAAGGGGAGGCCCAGGTGCGTCGGTCATGTCTAACTAGACAGGTGGATCCTATCTCAAATTGCATAAAAAAGGCCTAGTCCACCAAAACCACCGCCCTCCTCCCATGTATGTCCATCATTTCCCGCATCCGAGCAGTCGTCATCATCCACCCTTCTCCCCCATCTGCCACCTTAGATGTCGCCAACCCGTCCCCAACTGCCGCCATGGACGCAGCCTCGGCCTCGTCTGCGGGGCTCCCGTCCTTGGCTCCGGCCTGCAAGCCGGAGAACATTGCCCGAAGGGACCGGTGAAGGAGGCAACATGACAGGGGAGCAACGGCATCGCAAGGAGTTCGTTGGTGGACCTCGAGTAGGAATTGTCCCCTCCGCCGCGCTCGCCCCCTGAACCCCGTCCATCCAGCCGCCAACATGGAAGGTCTCATTCGTCCCACCCGAGGCAGAGATCGATCCCACGGTCGATTGGGCCATTCCGGATGGTTTTTGGGCAACACAAACGCCGATGGACAAGGTTTGTCACTTGTTGCAGCTCCAATGGGCGCGGACAAGCACCGGCAGTGGCGGCGCCCGGACTGCCCACCTCATGTTCGACGAAATGACAAAACAAGACACGGTATTTTTTTTCCTCCTCTCCGGTCAATACCTTGCATTCTCTGTCGGACATGATCAATTAGTTGCATACACATTAGGTTCTTTGCAATCATGATAATTTTAGCAAAATATCATGTCGGACATGATCGATGAGAATCAAGAAACTACCCAAAAGGACTATGGATTGGGGGATCCAAATTGTCCGACCTTTGAAGTTAGTGGAACATCAAACCCCAACAAGAAAAGAAAGGCAAAGGTAGCCAAGGCAAGAAGTCCGGCATTCTCATCCATCCATGCAGTGCAAGAACGGACGCATGACACACGTGTTTGATTGCTTGTAAAAGCATCTACAGCTTGTCGCCTCAAATGGGCCTCCAACGTCCTGGTGGACGGCTCAATCACTGACCGGTAAAAAAACAACCCAAACAGGCTTCTCATACCAGCCTAAAATGACTGGGTTGACTGCCACCCTCATATTTAGCCCAAATCTAGGACAGATGAAGGAAGCTCCGGATGTGTCTGTCACGTCTGACGAGGAATCCTATTTGGCGTGCAGGTCGCCAGTAAGT